>NW_010171512.1:54384-113352 GCF_000695765.1 Mesitornis unicolor
TTCAAAGGTGACCCAGTGTCTCTAAGTCTCAGTGGGTCTGACTGTGCCGTACTTGAATGTTCCAGAGAGTGGCTGTGAGATGCTGCGAACGGTGTGACACAGACAAGGAATTGCTTTTATATCTTCTGATGAGAATGTTGTGCATGTGTGTGAAATTAGTGCTGAATTAACAGCCCCCAAAAATGTATCCACGGGAGAACTTACCCATGCCACTGTGACTTAGCACTCATCTGGAGGGACCAGATTTAGAGGTGAAAAGTAAGGACCTCTCAATAGCCCACTGAGTGCCTTGTTTCTCTGTGAAAATATGCAACAAGGGTGCCAACTCTGGCAGCAGGTTTTGTCTTGTGGACACATTTCCACTGGCAAATGGACCTAAGACCACCACATTCCCTTCTGCTGCATGAGGCACACAGTGGATATGCTTTTCCAAATGGTTATCTGCTCCAGGTTGACTTTCTCCAGCATTTTGCAGGTGCCCCCTCTAAAGCCCAGGCCCAGTCCACAGGAAAGCCAGTGACACAACTGGTGAGACATGTTTATCAGCTTCAGGCCGTGGCAGGCACAGAGTTAAAATGCCTGTTCATCTCCAGACAGACCATCTTCACCTGGCAGCATCTGGTGTTTAACAGAAAGTTAGATTTGAGTTTGTCTCTGGATGCAGGTGATTATGCTGGAGCTCTATCACCTTCTGTCCCTTCATGTCTTGGTGCTGGTCATCTGGAAGGAACCACTGTGCAGGTCTGTAAGATGGCCTTTGGGATCTCCCTGCGTCCTTTTCATTTAAAGCTTCCTGCAGCCTCAGATACTGACAGTATCTGTACTTTAAATAACTGTGCTCTCTCACATGCCTTCTCAGTGGGCCCCTCCTCTTTGAATATTCAGGGTCTGATTCTTCTCATTTAGAGGGTAATTGACATTTCCATCATGCTGTACTTGAAGCTCTTCCTACTAAATGTCATTAAATTAACTTCTCTGTGGCTAAGGATACCTCTTATTTTCACAAGAGTCCCAACATCCTTGCATTTGCAAACACAGTAATTATATATCATTCTTCTTTTAGCTCTGGCAGGTTTGGAGCCTAATTAATGGCACAGTGGCTGCAGTGCTCTATGCAGAGTAGCTCACTAGGATCTAACCTGCTCCTGAAGACAAAGTCTATAGAAGCAGCAAGAATTTGAGGTGCACTGGGTACTCTTGTGTTCACTGGTCTCCCCAGGCAGGCTCTGTATCTTCTGTGGCTTTCTGAGGGAGTAGGACCTCAGGACCTAGGGAGTGAGAATGTGATCTTCTCCAGGTGATCCTGCTCTAGCAGGGGTTGGACTGGATGATCTTCAGAGAGGTCCCTTCCAACCCCTACCATTCATGATTCTGTGACCTATTTGAATCCTTCACTGGATTGAAAATCAGATTTATTTTTTTTTTAAGTATCTGTGACTACCGTAAGAGTAGTAAAGCTTTTTGGACAGGGAACCATTGAAATCTTTCTGGATTTCATAGTGCTCTCCTGGCATCAAATCATATTCAGGTCACATAACACTTGGGCAAGCTGTGGTTTCTCTCTGTTCAGGACACTGCAGAGCAGCATTGGGTGGGCCACAGGTTTTACTAGGGTGGCCCTCAGGTACCATCTGGTAGGTCTGTACTGCAGTGGAGTCAAGACAGTGCCATCGTGGCTCTAACGAAGGTCACATCACTCAAGGGAATTGTTTGCTCACTTGGCCTCTAGTTAAGGAAAGAGAAATATTAAAAAATCATCTAGGTATATAATGTATATCATGATTCTCCAAAAGTCTCTTTTGCCTGCTGCTTTATGGAGATATTCATTAGTCAAACTGGGCATGCTCAGTGTAAATCTCCTGCGCTTCAGTGGAAGGATCGATTGCATTTGTATGACATCCCAAAGAGGATGGTTCTAGTACACAGAAAATACTGCCTGGGTCAAGTAGGGCCTTGCTCATTTTACAGGTTGCCTATAAAGATACTGGTAAGGATTTTGTTGGGGTGTTTTGTTTTGTTTTAATTATTCTTTCAGAAATTACTATTACTTCTGCTGTCACTAACACTTCTGTCTGTGTGAAATAAATGGAGAGACAACACAGCCACTCTCTAAAGCATTGCTCTTTTCTGGCTTTCTCCAGTACCTGCTAATTAAATGGTTTGTTCGTTACATTTCCCTCTTGTGTGAAATGTATTTGTAAAAAAAATAAAAAAGCCTAGCCTGACTGCAAAGACACAAACCCTTGCTGAAAGAGGCAGAGACATGTGGCCCATTGGAGATTGCATTTTTTAGGTTTCAAATTTAAGATTTTCCTTTCCCACAGGAGTGCAGAAGGCCAGAACCAGTACTTGAATTGGAGCTGGCAGACCCCAAAAATAATGCTGTAAGGCAGGAAAGGGAGCTGGGCTGCTGGCAGACCAGCACCAGAGTTAACACTTGTGAATGATTCTCTGTCCTGTGCTACCTCCAAAGATTATAACAGTTATTTCTTTTCAAGTAATTACTACCTAGTTAGAAGCCTGATCCAGGTCCTGCTGGGCATGGAGGAAGGCTTCCCACTGGGCTGGGATTTGGATCTCTTAGCCCTTTTGCTCAGGAGTGCCTATTAATGGAGAACTCAGAAAAAAATAGATTGATCTCCGGTTATCAAATAGAGAAATTGCCATTTGTTGGCCATCAAACACCTCTGAGAAGAGCTGTGTAAGGCCAGCAAAAGTTAACTCTTGTTGACAGCCACCAGCTCTGGAAAAGGTTCTGGTAATGTCGGGGATAGCCAAGGAAGCCGGGTAGGTCGCAGCAGGTCAGCACAACAGAAATGGTTATTGTTGCTTTTGTCTGAAGACTGACAATAAATAACAAAAAGGTTTGACTTTTAAAGGGAATATTAAAACTGATTGGACTGCAGCTCTGTAAAAATTTTGTGTTTGCACATATTTGGCAAAGCCAGAGGCTGTGACCTGAGGTCACCACAAGCTGATGAGAGGGGAGCTTGCTGTGGGGAGCGCTTCGCCGTTCTTGCAGTTACAGCAATCCATGGATGAGGTGAAAGGAAGGGATCAAACATGTTTATGCTTAAATCTGTGATCCTTGAGTGAAGGTTATATAAACATTTATGAGTATAAAACTGAAGAGGAGCTATGTACTTCCTGAAATAGAAGAGGAAACAGTTTTGTTTAGAGAGGATATATAGTTCAAAACAAACCTATATTGTCCCAAGAATATCATCCACTCTCCTCTAAATGCTATTGCTTTTGTGCCTTGAAATCCCTCAGAGATGCATTCCCAGGAAATGCTCCTTAGGAACCTGTCTGGATTCCTGGAAGCACCAGGCTGTCCTTTCTGTTTTCTGCAATGGGCTAAGAGAAAAGAAGTGTCTGGTTTCAGCCTGACACCTTCATCCAACTTGAGGATATTCTTGGACATAACTTGGTTTTGAAACATTTTGATCATAAAAATTAAATGAAGGTGGGGGCTAAATCTCATTTCCCACCGTTCCTGTTCTCGCTCATCTCTGACACCAGTATTTGAGGTATGTAATCAGCTCATCTGTGCTGGAAAGGTTAGAAGTGAAGGATGTTCCTGTCTGTTACAGATTAGCAAAATGTTAGAGTAGCTTTGGCCTTACAAGACTTGAGGTAATTGGCTTAGCTCACTAAGTGCAAAGTCACAGTTTGCTGGGCAGGTTATAGCCATGGACCAAAAAGGAGCAGTTTATTTTGGATCTAGTTTTGCTGTATAGACTTGAAAGGAAACTAAAGCACAGAATAGATTGTTAAACTGGATAGTGCCAAAATGTCTTTAGGTTTAGGCAGGTAATCTGGCAAAATCACATTACTTCACAGAGTTTCTGTCATCTTACACTGCAGAAATCTTGTACAACTACAAATTCTCTGAAGTTTTATCTCAGTCTTGAGCTCCCAGGTATAGGATAAAGCTGAAGGCTGATTTCAGTGCCAGGATCTTGCTGGCCATGGATAGCGTGGAAATCAGAGGAGCGGTCATACCGCAGATTTGAATCCAGTCTTTTTCCTCCCTTCTCCTCAGCAGCCCCATTTCTGTTCCTTGCATAGCTAGGCATAGACTTGCAAAGAGAACTGCTTTATGAGATGCTCATGATCTCCCCTAAACCAGGGACTCTGACCTGTTTTCCAGTTATTACTGGTTTCATAAGAATCAAATGAGTTTGCCTAGGCTGTGTTCAGTTGCTCCAGGTGATCCGGCTGTACAGAGCCTATCAAATTTGGGGGTCAAATTACTGTGTCACTTGAAAAGTGGCAGCTTCTGAGCTGCCTTCTGTCTGCAGGTGTTTGCATCTTTCTGGGTCTTCAGCTGCAGATGGATTGCCCCAAAACACCCCAGAAACTTGTGCTTTTTCTTCAGCACATTCCTGCAGTAAGAGTCACCACCCAGCAAGAACAATGTTTAGCTATTAAGAAACAAAACCTCAAGGATGTAGATACAAGTAGGAAGTATTCACCTAACCAGTAGAAGCCTTCTAGGTTCAACTGATACTTTGCTTTACTAATTCCATTTTGCTCCTTCTATGAAACCCACCCTGTATCCCTGCATCTGAATTTCAGTCTCCATAGTCTCCACTACCTTCTCAGCAGTTAGAGCTCTGTATGAGTTAGAGCAGTTCTAGTTAGCACAGGTTTCCTCACATTAAGTGACTTGTGGCTTTTGGTTTTTACCTCTCCTGCCTTTGTCCTTTGCACCCAGCCTCTTATGTCCTGGCCTGTGGGCTATTCAGAAGGGCTGCCTTTGGTTTTTTGATCCATTCATCAAATTAATCAATATTGATGCATCTTTTACTCTCCCATGTGAAGAGGATGGGAGTAGAGGCAGGGGTCTGCTGAGAACAAATGTGCTAGTAATATCCTTTCAGCTGAAAGGCTAAGAGAGCTGGCACCAATTCCTGAGGATGAGAGGCAGATTCACAGTCAATTTGGCCTATTATTATTATCATGGGGAAACTGAGTCAGAGACATTGCAGCCAGTACTTCACCTGAGGTATCTGCCAGTCTTTTAAAGAGTCATTTGGATTTAGGAGCCAAGGGCAATGTCCATCTCTGAATATTTTGGTTTCTCTGTCCTCTCTTGATGCCAAGCTGGACAATCTGGGAGTAAAAGTAGGGTGTCTCAACTCCCAGTCCTGCACTTTGTCAGTTGTGGTGCCTCCCATCTCATAAGATGTCACAGAAATCAGCCTTCTCCACTGTGCCTCAGTTTCCCTTCTTGCAAAATGGGGAGCCTACTCAGTTTGGAGAGAGGATGCAGAAGCAGTAACTTAAGTCTTGATGGTGAGAGGGGAAAATGTGGAGGTGACTCTTAAGTACTGGCTGTGCAGCCTGTGTGACCTTTGCTTTTAACAGTGCCACAGGACATACCCCTTGGCAAAGCCCCAGAGACTCTGCCTGCAAAGCTTTCTATCACCTGAACCCTGCGAGATCTGATCCCTCTCCAGGCAAGATCTTCATCACTCACTGAGCTTTTAATTCCTCAGAGAGGCAGAAGAGACAATATTCAGCAGCTGGTTATTTCTTCCTTTCCCTCAGTCCCTCACACAGAGTGTCAGTTTAAAAAAAAAAATGGCAGAGAACTGGCCATTAGCAAGGAAAACAGTTTAGGGAAGAGACGAAATAAAAATGCAATCAATTATCTCTCGCCATGCCCAGGTGTGTGGGTGCAGTCAATTTTCAAAGTCATCGAGAATTTTAGATGAGAAAAGGGAAGCTGTTCATGGCAAATTGCAAGTGTTGGGGGAAGGGGGAGGGAGAAGGAGAGAGAAAGCAGTGAGGGGAGAGAAGGAGAGATTAATTTCCCTCTTGAGTGAGAAGTGTGTTTGAGACAGACAGATGGGCCGTAAATACTCCAAACCAAGGACAGGAGCTGAGACAGGGGAGAGGCTGGTGATTGAAGTGTGACTGTGATGGAGGTAGTACATTTCCTGGCCAAGGTTACTGGTTTTGTTCGGAAAGGGGGGAGATGTCTGAGATGTGGTTGCCACACTTCACATCAACCTGGACCAGAACAGCATATTTAGACTTGATAAGTGATATCCAGGTTGCAGTGGGGTTTTCCTTAAGGGTCAGTTTCAACTGCCTGCCTTGTAAGGGAAGTCTGAAGGGGGAGAGGGGAGGGGAAGAAAAAGAAAGAAAGAAAGAAAGAAAGAAAGAAAGAAAGAAAGAAAGAAAGAAAGAAAGAAAGAAAGAAAGAAAGAAAGAAAGAAAGAAAGAAAGAAAGAAAGAAAGAAAGAAAGAAAGAAAGAAAGAAAGAAAGAAAGAAAGAAAGACTTTCCTCGTTAAAATTATGGAGCTGGCTACAAGTGGTGAGCGAGGGGACCATGTGACCGGCAGTTAATCACATTGCTGTGAAATGTGACTGCCGCTGATAATAGGATCTTTCCTGCAGTAGAATTTCTCTTTCAGAAGTAGTGATTTTCACAAAGAAAAGAGGTTGAGGGAGATATCATTTCAGATCTAACAGAGCCTGTGTACATTTATTTTAGGGAGAAAAACCTCCTTTTTCCTTTTCTGCTCGGCGTCCCTGTTTGTATTATTATTATCATCATCAATTTTTCTCTTTCACAGCCCAAACTCACTGAGTACAAATGTAGCCCATCTCCAATCTGTCTGCTAGCAGATTAGTTCCCATTTAGTCATAAAGTTAACCAACCTTGTTCCAATCAATTAATCCCTAGAACTCTTAATTTATTGATGCCCCAGTCTATGCTAGCCGTCTAAAAGATGAACACCCTGCTTCAAAATGAACTGGTCTGTCTTTCCTCCAAGATACAGGAATTAGAAGAGGGTGGTAGTAAATAAGCATTTAGAAATCCCTTCTGTACAATCAAAGGCAACAGCAGCACAGAGAAGAATAAAGGGGATTTTAGCATGCATGAAAAACAGGGCAATAAATGAATCAGGCTCTTGGGACAGGAATAGATGGGCTGTGGAGCCACTGTGGCATTGGTTGAGTTGGCTCCTTCGGTCATAAATTGATCTAATGTATGTCAGGTTACTGCAAGAGTCCCAGGCAAGTGAGAGGGTGTTGATCTATGCACCTTCACACCTTCAGATTTTGCTTGCCAGAATCTCTTCGCTTCTTTTTTTGGAGGGCCTGAATTACTTTCACCCTTGTTCTCTAGGTTTTTGACTGGATTTACCGGTTAATCCAACATGAAACTTTTGCAAAGCACACTGAAATAAGTAGGAGTCTCTCTGTTGGTTTCCCTGGCTTGTAGATCAGTTGCTGCTAAAGCAGATGCTGTAGTCAGAACTAATTAGAGTTGATCCGGTTGCATAAGAGAGAAAAAATTGTAACAATGAAAGTATTGGAACACTGAGGTTGTTTCCATGTTACATGACTCGAAAGAACCTATTTTTAGTTTTCTTTCCATTTTTAAAATAGGACTTGTTATTAACACATGTTCTTTTCTGAAGGGACACAGTTTGGAAAACAAAGAGCCCTATAATTGTTTTGATATGAAAATGAAATAAATAAATAAAATTGCAATCAGCTCAAGTATTTCTGGAAAAGCAAAAAAGTTCAGGTTGGGGTGCTCAGAAGGGCCTAAATAAAGGCCTGGTTAAAGCTCTTGTGCCCTTTTAGCATCAAGACACACTGTGGCTCCTCTGACAGTTTTTGCCTTCTCTGATGGGTCTGGCAGACTCTTCTGCCTGACAAATGATCTGCAAACAGACCCACATTTTCTCAGCTGCATCAGCTCAAAATTACTTTGCCAAGCAGTTCTTGGGTGGTTGTTCAATTGCAGGCCATTCTTCACGGCAGCCACGTTTTGACAGACGATCTGCTTCAAGTGAGCTCTCCTCTCCCATGGGTTTGTTTCCTGGGGCCTGCATCGGCTGAACATGCGTGAGGCTTCACCTTGTGGTTGTGAGAAGCGAGCCAGCAGAACACTTCTTGCAAACTGTGGGAAAGGCACAAATGTAGATGGAGCAAAGGGATCTTCCCCTAGAAAATCTTTGTGGAAATACTTTTGATGCTATGCCCTCCTTGGTCTCCTCACCAGATAATGTGTCTCGACTGTCTCCTCTCATGTAAGAATGAGCTTGACCAAGGACAGGCATGTTCTCATGGAACAAGTGAGGAAATGGTTCCTTTTCTTGTTTCTGCTGCTGCATTTCACTGGTGGGGTTGCAATCTTGTCCCTTTTTGCATTTTGGTTTTAATCTACAAATGGTGGAGCCTCCAGCCTTTGAAAGGTTTTTACTGTTGGCAAGTATTGTTTTATTTGTTGTTGTGACCAGCTCTTTATGCCTCCTAAGTTCTCCATTAATTTTTGCATTTGGCAATGCCACTTAAAAGAACATGCTGCAGCAAATGTTGATTCCTTGCTTGGTGCTTGATGTTGTGCCAGTGTGGTGTTCCCTTTGGTTCTTGGTAGACTCTCCTGGCAACCAAGAATGGAAATTGGTCCTGAAAATGGCTGAGCCATGTTTATCCAGTCCTGCGTGCCCAAGCTAATTGGGGCAGTAACTGATCTCCTCAGCTCAGGGACAGCACTTTGCTGAGGTAGCAATACTGCTCCTTTCAGTAGGAGAAGGGTCTTTTCACTTGAAGTATACCTTATATTCTTCCTTTGAACACTGGCTGGTGACAAAGACAGGCTGTTGGAGTAGGTTAGGTTTGGTCTGACCTGGCTTGGTATTTCTTGTGAAAGAATCCTTTATTCCTGCTCTCTGTGGAGTTTTTCTAGACAGGCCAGAAATTCCCTGTCCTTTCTGCTTTCTCTTTGCTAGAATAACTCAGATACATTTCTCTGTTAGCTGCTGCAGTCCCTGCAAAGTCATACCCAGAGCAAGGAGCAATTTCCTGTAATTTCTTACTAAATCGAATGTTTATTCTACCAGAACACACTCCCAAACACATCAACTCTCCAACCACTGCCAGGCCCTTACAGAGTGGTCCAGCTGCCTTTCCTTACGTTTCCAGCACGCTCGAGGTAAGCCTAAGGGCCCTATTTGAATGCAGTTCAAGATACATAGTTCTGCCTCATTTCCAGCCTCACAGCTTCGTTCTCTAACCTGTTGTCCCTTGTCTCCTGTTCCTATACCCTTCAGCACTGCAGCCCCGCTTGCATATGCTTCTTCCTTCCTCTTGATTGCGTTTTGCACTTCCTCCCTCTGCCCATACTGGCTGGCTTTGGCAGGCAGTGTATTTATTGCTAGCTGGCAAACACTAGCTCTTGGACGTACATTCAATTATCTTTGAACAATTTCCATTTACTCTGGGTTTGTTTTTTTCCCTTTCAGTTTCACTGAACACTGCCTGTATTTTCTCAGAGGTTGTTCAACTGCAATACAGTCTGGTTCTCTTCTCCCTTTCCTTTTTTTTCTTTCTTTTTTTCTTTCCCCATTTTCCATGGCTTCATTAAGCTCCCTCACTAAACTCCGGTGACCGTTTCTTCACTGCTGCCCTTTCTGTACATTTGCACTGAGAAGGGTCCAAATTTAACCTCAGTGTGTTAAATGCTCCCTTCACCTGGAAGGCGCAGGCAGACTGGCGTTTTATCTACTTCCCCACACCAAAATGTCTTTCTTTTTGATGTACAGTCATCTCCCCCACCCTTGTTGTTTCACTCTTATCTGTTTTTCTATTAAAACTTGATTTATACTTTTTTATGCCAATGGAGTGCACTGTGGAGATGCTAAGGGTCACTTCTGCTTACTCATCAGGTGAAGGTGTGGTTTTGACTTCAGATCACTTCTCAAGTACGTAATCTTCCCTGAGAGCTCATCTATGCTTAAAGTTACTGCTTTCCACTGCTTGTTCTCCCTTCCCTCTGGCTGGTAAACCATGACTGTATTTGGACCAACTCTTTGGTAACATTTCTTACATTTTTGTAAGAGATACATTTTGGTTCAGTATCCATAAGGAGATGGGATATTGCACAAAAGGAAAGTGCTTGTCCATCTCTGAAAGCGCCCAGACTGCATGACCTTGTGGAAGAGTTGCTTCGGTCAAAATCTTCAGGAGCGGGGAAATATCTGTGGCACAGAGGTACTCAAGCTATTTTTAAACAAGCTGGCTTAGGCACAGGAGGAACAGCATGAGGTGAGCTGTGCAGAGACGCACGATGCTGTAGTTTGAGTGCTTCTTTCATTCAAGCAGCACTGTCATATGCCACAGTTACTTTTGTGACTGCAGCACAGAGAAACCAGCTTGTCACACAGCAAAGGACACCTCACCTCTGGGGGGGGCTCTCTGTACTAATGTCCTTTGACTTAATCAAATTCTGATCATATGGGTGTGAACCTGTAGGTGTAGCCACAGATGGGATTCATGAAATTTATGAAAGAAGATGGCAGAGGGGGATCTACCACTATATGACCATGAGCCACATATCTGAGCTGCTCTTCTCCGCAACTCCATTAGCAACAATAGCTAGTGACAGGAGCTATCATGATGGTGTCTCCTTTCACAGAATCACAGAATCACTTGGTTGGAAAAGCCCTCTGAGATCATCATGTCCAATCGTTCCTGTCTATCCACTAAACCATATCCTTAAGTACCTCGTCTACCTGCTCTTTAAACACATCCAGGGATGGTGACTCCACCACCTCCCTGGGCAGCCTGTTCCAGCTTCTGACGACCCTCTCAGTAAAGAACTTCCTCCTTATCTCTAACCTGAACCTCCCTTGGCACAGCTTGGTGCCGTTTCCCCTTCTTCTCTCCCCCATCACCTGGGAGAAGAGACCAGCACCCACCTCTCTACAACCTCCCTTGAGGCAGTTGGAGGTGGTGATGAGGTCTCCCCTCAGCCTTCTCTTCTCCAGGCTAAACAAGCCCAGTTCCCTCAGCCGCTCACCCTCTTCTTCCACCCACCCACACCAACAGTTTGTAGGTCCTGGTGAGTACAGTCACAAGACAGAGACCTTTAGCCTTTTTCCTGTAAGTACTTGGGTATCGCTTACTTATTGGGCGTGGAGCTAATTGAAGGGTAGTTAATGCCATCAAGCATTGGGATGTATTTATATTTTTAACTACATGTAAGTGATTATCAACATTATAAATAATTACAGCCTGCCTCCCAGCCCCTCTGCTCCATTCCACCCTGCTAATTGCAATGCTTAGATCTCAGTGAGCTCATTATGATTTGTCGATATTCAGCTCTTTCGCTTGCTCACTTAGTAGGGACCGGGGGGACGCAAATGGGAGCTAAAGATTGAAAATGCCAAGCTCCCAGGGATTTGAGTTAGTGATCATTGCTGCTTCATCTCTATGCACAATTTATTCTGCTCTCCACCTTCCCTAATAAATTATAGATCCCTCAAAGGGAAGCTTTGCCAAGGGATGGGCAATTGCCTTACTCGCGGGGGAGCCCATTCTGTGCAGTATTGAGCATCTTTGACATCTGGTCCTCACAGGATTGGATCCCTCCTGCCCTTCCCCTCCGCCCGTCTCTTCCACCCCTTTTGGGAAGCATTAACCTTTTCAATGTGATGTATGCGAAAGGGCGACAGTCGGCAGTGGCAGTTCCTAATGGATTCTGTTTGGGTGGTTGTTTGTTTGTCTGAACTGCCTGCAATGCTGTCCAGACCTCTTGGAAAAGCAAGCCAGAGTGCAACCAATATTTTAATTAGCAGCAAAAGGCAGAGAGGCTTTTAAAGAATGGTGTTTGAATTCAGAAGCAAGGAGCAGATGAATGTGGGGCAGGGGGCTTGGGATTCAGTCCAGCTGAAGACAGTAGCACATAGTGCCTTTAAGGAGGGGCTGAATTTTCAATCACAGACCATAGTGGTGAGTGGTGAGATGGTTATGGTGGTCTTTTGGGGCTTGTGGACTGCAAAGGGGTGAATTTCTGCTCCTTACTCTTCCTGGTAGAGCAAAAGGAGCAGAGCCTTGTCAAGGACTGAGAAAAACTGCAGTGGAGAGTGCTGCTATATGACAAGATCTGAAGCAGAGGAACTGAGTTAGGGGGGCAACCCCCTGCCCACCCCTCTGTCCTCAAAAGGACCAGTTCTACTTTCCCCTCTCCTGGTAACTGTTTCCCTAATTCTGTCTTAGGATAGGGACAGCACAGCCTCCCCAGGAGATATTTTTCTAGTGCTTCACACTTCTTATTGCTGGAAAGCTTCCTCCAAAATCTAATCTCAATCTGTTTTACTGTAAATTAAGGCCATTGCTTCCTGTTCCATCACCAGCAGAGGCAGAAAAGTTTATCCTATTCTGCAGCAGCCTTTACCTATTTGTAGACTCTCTCTCTTCAGTATTCTGTGGTCAGAAGGCCACAGATCTCAGTTTTTCCTCCTCGGGCTTTCTGGACTTTGGATCATCCTTTTCAAAGCTCTCGAAGTCCCCAGACAATTAAGCTGAAACCAGAGTGGCAGAGTCTTGTTGGCAATATGGAGACAGAGATGGGCAACACAAGCAAGCAGTGAGGCTGTGGCAATAGCAAAATTGGATGTGGCCTCAAAAATATGAAGGTTTAATAGGAAAAAAGTAATAGAAAAGAATTGGGTTTACAAAAAAAACCCAACAAACAGTCATCCTCTCATACTTGTCATCTGTATCCACTGAGACTGTCACTCAGTCCAGTCTCTCATTTTGTTGCACTGATGCTGTGCCAGAGTAGGGACCAGTGCAGCAGACAGCCCTCACCGCTATGAGGAGAGTTTGAAGGGGAAGTGATTCTTATAGCTGTAAGTGACACTCTGGAAAATGGAGAGATGCAAAGTTGCTGCTTAGGTCTCATAAAATCCAGAGGTTGCTGGTTAAATTATGATTACAAGCATGTTGTTATGAAAGCCCTTTCCACCAGGGAAAGCAGTGACTCTAAAGCTGGCCCACCAGTTAATGCTGAATCCCCTCACAAGTACTTGCTTTGAGATGCCCCTTTTATAAATCAAGGGCCACTCCTCCACCGACTCTACAGCCGTGTACTTCCAGCCACTTCAGCAAAGTCGGCTGTTGTTTCAATGAGAGAAGTGCTGGATCTGAAGTTTGGCAGTGGTTTATTCCCACCCCATCAGAGAAGTGAGGGGAAGAGACAGGCAGTGGAGAAGGCGAGAGCTGCAGACCTTTCCAGCATCTTTACCCGGACACAGCCCCACTGCTGCCAGCAGCCCTCCCCTGGGGGACATGAGGGAGGAAAACAAGCCAGCTTGGGTGAGTAGCTTTTTTAGCAATGGCTTTGTGACAGCCGTCAGAGGAGTGTTATTTGTGGCAGGGACTATATATAGCTATATTTGTGTGTGTGTAGATTAAATATATGTACATGTGTACTGCCTTATCACTGCATTCCAGCTTGAATTTAAAACACAAAGGAAAAATCAAAGGTTTTAGAAAAAGCTAAATTTATCTGGGAATGGGAATTATAATAGCAAAGAGGCAATTAATTGGTGGGGTGTGGAGATTATAGCAAATTTTACTCCTTCCTTGCAAAGACAAAAATAGCATTAATTTCTCTGCTAGTAACAGTTCTATTGCTCTTCTTCTCATTCACCAACACCGCTCTGGAGTGACCACCTGCAGATGAGGTGTGTACAGCTGACGTGAAGGCCCAGCTTTGGCCCAGCTCATATGTGTCCCTGCTTTGGGAATGAAACCCTGTGGCAGGTAGGCTGAGTGCATCATTGACCCTTGAGTCTGAGTCAGCAGCATAGGCAGAAATGCTTGAAAGAGTCCAGTGCAGGGCCACGACGACGATTGAGGGAGTGGAGCATCTCCCGTATGAGGAGTGGCTGAGCGAGCTGGGGCTCTTGAGCTTGGAGCAGAGGAGACTGAGGGGTGACCTCAGTAATGTTTATAAATTTGTAAAGGGCGAGTGTCAGGAGGAAGGAGCCAGGCTCTGCTCTGTGATGTCCAATGCCAGGACAAGGGGCAATGGGTGCAAGCTGGAGCATAGGAGGTTCAACCTGAACGTGAGGAAAAACTTTTTCACTGTAAGGGTTACAGAGCATGGCCCAGGCTGCCCAGAGAGGTTGTGGAGTCTCCTTCTCTGCAGACATTCAAAACCCGCCTGGACGCCTTCCTGTGTGACCTGGTCTGGTGATCCTGCTCTGGCAGGGGTTGGACTGGATGAGCTTTTGAGGTCCCTTCCAAGTCCTAATATTCTGTGATTAAATGAGGTCTTGGTATTTGTGAGATGATGCCCCTTTTTTATCATTTTACTTCATTTGACTCTAGTTGTCCTCTCATCCTTTAGTGCCACCGAATCCCAAGGAAAGCATCCAGACACCTTCATCATTGATTCATCCCTTGAGCTGGACAGGACCCGCTCTGCCACCCCAGTCCAGCCTGGTCCTTGCAGAGAGGGCAGGTGCCCTGTCTCTGCTTTGGCCAGGTATAACTCCCAGTACAAAACCATTCCCCAGATCCTTTTTGTGGTCTGGCAGCCCTGGAAAAGCACCACTCCCAGCAGAGCTTTCTGCTGCCTGCAGCCTATGCCACAGTGCCTTATTCTGAATCGATACTTGCAGATACCAGAGATAACTCAGGGAGAGAAATATATTAACGTAGCTGAAGAAACAAAGATAGTGATAGTTTTTCTTTCCTTTTTTTCTTCCCTCCCTTTTCCCACAGAATAAAATTTTATTTTCTTCTCGCCCCCATACTCATTTCTATGATCTGCACTTAGCATGGTTCCAGACTCTTGAATTATTTCCCACTTTTCAGTAAAGCCTTAAATCTTTTTTAAAAACTGCTTGTTTTAATTGAAAAAATTCAATCAGTCAATTTACCCCTTTTCTACCCTCTCGCCTTCCTCCCCTCCCCCAGACAGACCCATTTGCAGTAAATAATCTGTAGCCAGCCTTCCTGCTCTAAAGAAATAAATAATACTGAATTTGCTGAATCCTGCCTGATCTCCCAGCTTTAAATCACTGCACTTTGTACTGAGCTCAGCCAAAATGTTGAACACACTGAAGCATGACTATTACTTGGAGACTGCAAGTGTTTTTAAAGATACAGCCTCTGACACCATGGTCCTTTCCTGCCAGGACAGTCTGAGGGAGGAGCTAAGCCAATATCTGGGGCTAAGCTGTCTCTTCCCTGCATTTTGTCCACTAAAAATGCAGATGTTGCCTTGTCTTGAAGGGACTTGTCAAAGACTGACTGAAGGCAGGAGAAATCCAGTGAGTCTTTGAGCAAGTCCTTAAGAAGAGGCATCTTGACTGAAATCATCTAATAGCCACTGGACTGAATCCTTTCTCAGATGGGTGATCTAAGGTTCTTATTTAGTAATATTTCTTAATTTCTTCTCTTCACTACTGCTCTTGTCAAAGCTATTGACTGTACCCTGTCCCAAAATGCAAGCTGCAGCTGAAGAGAGAAAATACAGCACACAGCAGACTACTGACGCCTAGTTATGATTTATACAACTCATGAGCTTCCAACAATTTAGAGATGAAAAATAGTTTATCCACACTTTGGTGTGTTGAAGCACTCTCTCTGCAATTTATCTTGAAACCGATTTTGTTTGGGTGTTGGTGAATGTTACGCACAAAGCCGTGAGTGAAATGTCTAATGGGAACTGTCAGACATGCAATGATGGGCTCAGACATGAGGCACCAAGAGGATCGCCCAAAAGTTCAGCTCATGATTTTCCAGTGTATTTTGGGGGTTTTAATTAGAACTGGAAATGATTGTACCGTTCTTGCATTTCCAACCAAACTGAAAACAAAGAGTTAAGTTTTCATGCCTTTTTCCCTTGTGCATTTGAGGACATTCATCAGTGATAGGAGAAGATTGTGAATGCTGGATTTTCATTTGGAAATGGCTTCCCCTCTCCCCATCCCTTTTCAGTGTATGAGAGAGAATCAGCTCTGTAATTTCCATTGACTGTGTAAAGAGCTGAGGCCAGCTAATCCACAAGGGCTCCTTCCCAGATTTGGCAAGTGACCAGAATTAAACAATATGAAAGATCAGAAATGTTAAAATCACAAGAAGGGCCTCATCCTACTGTTTTCCTGACACTCTTAACTAGAGATCCCGCAGACATTAATGTGAGACCAGGAAATACAAAGCCAGGTTAATTTTGGGACCATTTGATAGAAGCTGTTATAATCAGGTTTAAGTATATAATTTTTAAAGTATGCCAACATAGAGAGCAATACAGATGCAATATTTTCACTAATTAAAATATACTAGTGCTGAAATTCACTCTTTCTGGGTTTTTGTTTTTCAGCTGTGTGCTTGATTCTGACCTCTGTCCCTTAGATAACCTCATCAGGAGTCAGCACTGCCAAGATATTAAATAAACCACTTCCTTTTGTCATTTTACAGTTTAGACCAGATTACATTTACAGGAGAGCCCATTTCCATCTCCCACTGGTGTCAGGGACCATAAGACAGATAAAACGTAACTTGTACAGAGCAACGTGAAGACGGCTTTAGGATAATGGAGTAGCAGGCAGAGGTGTCCCTGCAAAGCCGTGCTCATGGTGCTGGTAAATGGCATGTGGATTCGGAGATAAAAATGAGCAGTGGCCCTCTTGTGTTTCCAGCGTTATCTTGGCAGTGTCTGAGACATCTCGCTCCTCTCTGTTTCTGTGCTTGCTCTGAGCAGCCTTTCCTTTCCCTGTCTGTGTGCCTCGAATCCCACGTTGAATTAAGTGCTCCCTTTTTGTGGCCACTATTGCATGAAGGTTTTCACCAGTAGCAAAACGTGTTCAGTGGGGTGGCTCCTTCACTGGTGCTGCTGTGTTGCAGAGGAAGCATTGGGGTACACAGGCACCCCACCACGCTCCCCTCTGCTTCTCTTGAGCCTCTGCCACCCTTCGATGGCAGCACCGCAGCAAGGTTGGGGGTGCCTGGCTCTGTCCCAACACTGGCTTCTGTGCAGCACCTGCACCTTTCCTTTCTCTCCTTCTCCCTCGAGATCCCTCCATTCCCCATGTCCAGGTTTTAGCTGGGATCTTCCTGTTGCAGTTTAGTTCATGAGAAGTGCAGAAGCGATACTTGATATTGAAATGAGTTCATGGGAAATACCACACAGTCCCTGCAGCACAGCCCCTCTGGCAGAGATAGAACAGTGTTCTCCAAGATATACCTATTCTCCAGCCTCCTCTTTCAGAGGAGGAGGGAAAATTACAGGCCTCTGATTACTCAGGGAGAAGAGCGGACAACTTCCATCTTTGTAATTTCTTCCACCACAATCAAGCATTTCAGGAAAAGGGCCTGAAAGCCTGAAATAGTCTGTCAAGGACCTTTCCGCCTGGTTCCTTCCCTGATAGCACACATGAAGAATAAAAATGAAGACTTGTAATTGCTGTTACATTTTGATTTCCCAAAGCATCCATCCCACCTGGGATCAGGAAGTGAGGCTGTTGGGAATGGAAACACCCTCCTTGGTGAAAGTCCTTTTGCTGTTTCTAGGCTGCCATGTTCAGGGCATTTATAAATCTTAAGGCTGGATGGTCTGATTGCATTTCTCCAGCTTGACCTGCTGAGTACCATGAAAGGGTGTCACCAGTAACTCCCTCATTCTCACTGGAAGGGGCAGACCCTCCCCAGAACACATGCCCACATGCACCCCACAGCCCTGCAAAACCAACAGCCTGAAACTTCAGTGCTGGCCTGGCCAGGCCCTGCACCCTTAAAAGTCACCAGGGAGGACAAGGTATGTCCTATCCCCTCCCCACACTCTCTTTTAGAAGCTTCCTCCTTTCATAATGATTTTGAAATACGTAACCAGAAATAGTAGACATCGTGATAGTTGTTTCCCTGGAGTGACAGTCTCAGGGAAGGATGCAGCACCAGCCCCCAGACTGCACTGTGTTAAATGCTGGTGAAAAGCCACAGAATAGCTCCTCCCCCTTAGTGTCTATATTGCCCCAATTACAGTTTGCTTGAAGTGGGCCCCCCAACTAGATGTGATGTGGGCAGCATCTCTTATTTATTAGAAAGTAACGTCAGCTTTGTGAAGCAAAACAAGTAACTGGCAAAAACAGCTCTGCTAAAATGAGGACTAGTTCTGATCAGGCTGGGCGTAATATAACATGGTGGTTTAATGCCGTGTAATGCCATTTTCCATTAGAGCTCTTGCTCAAGTCAGGAAGGGGTTTGATCCACTGATGGAAGCTGTTAGATGAGAAAAACCTCATCTGTATTTCTCTTGAGACTGTACGAAGCTGACTGTATGCTAGGTGACCACAGTCATCTGGGAGTCTCCCACATAATATAACCCTCTTTTCATAAATAACAGGACTGTTGTTGTGGTGGATTGAGATTTGCTGTAGAATTCACTTTTGTTGAACAAAGAGCTGCTAAAACCATTAATCTTCCTCTTTGTGTCTCATTTTCCTTTCCCTCTTTCTTCCCTATTTTATACTTCCCCTTTCTCTGTCTTTAGGATAACTTAAAGCTGCTTGTCTGAAACAAAAGACTTGCACGGGTCTGGCCAGTGGTGCCTCAGGATTGAATGGTCACGATTTCAAATCCTGCTTAGGACTAAACTTGGACAAATTCCATAAGCTAATAACCCAGTGCAGTGTTTCAAATTGATGGAGGTGCCGTCCTCTAGATGAGACATAAAAACAGAGATCCAATCTGCTTGGCAGAGACCCCACAGGACTTATCAAATATGAGTGGGGGCTGCTAACTGTTTTGCCCTTGTCAAATCCTTACCACCACCACAGCTTCTCTTCCTGTTCCAAAGCAATGACACTGTACCTTATGAAAATGAGATGGTGAACTTGAAGGAGCCATCCTTTTTCTAATTATTTAAAGCAGTTTGCAGTGTCTGGTAAGAGGGAGAAAGAGAGATTATCCACTCACTTGAAAGTGGAATGACCCTGAATTTCAAAAAGCAAAACAAAAGCGAGCAAATGGTGCCACCATGCTCTGCAGCAGTGACATTATTAAATGATCAGTGAGCTATTAAAGTAGCAACATTTAGTACCTCCTCAAATGACTTGTACTGCTAACTGGTTTCCAAATTGAGATTTTTATTGCCTCCATGCACAAGAGAGAACAAGGCTCTGTGTCTGCTTCTGGAGGCTTCAGCTTAAGCAGACTGTTCACAATAAGATCAGTGAATCTTCTCAGTTGAAAACTAGTAATGGCTTCTGAGATGCCTACTCCTCTGGCCTCTTTTCTTAGCAAGGCATGGTGGGGATCACAAATACGGGGGATTTTGCAGAAAGCCCCACACGATTCTTGAACTTCCTAACACTTGCGAAATTTGGCAGAGTTGTGCATAAACAGACTGTTCTGAAATCTCCCCAAAACCAACTGATGCTACTCAGAGTGAACACTGTGAGAACAGCGCTTCCAGGAGAGGTCCTGGGCACGGTGGTTTCCACTTCCAGGTAGAAATATGGAGTATGGAGGAACAAGTCGTCCATGGAGGAGGAAGGGAAAGGGAACTGCACATGTTAGTGAAGGTGAAGATTCACCCAGGTGTTTCCACTGTGACTCTCCCAAATGGATTTCTACTGTCTTATAGGAGCTGAGCTCCCAGGATGGGAATAGCTATGAAATGGCCTTCTCAAGTGCAGTTCAAGCTAGGTAGGGTGTTCCTGTGGGCAAAAGCCCAGCATCTGTGATTGCAGAAGGGAAGCTGATTAGGAAACAAACAAACAAACCAACCACCCAGCAACAGTGGGTTCTGTTTGTAGCTGCAGTTATTTATGTGCTGGTGATATATTGTAGGCCGAAGTGGAAGCTGTGTCTTCTGTGCACCTGAAATAAACGCAAATGTTATCACTGTGGTTTGGTTTTCTTCATCGGTTATGCACATGCGTGCTGCCTGCGCTCGCTGAGTGAGTCAGGCCGTTTCTCGCCCATGCTAGGCAGTCACAGGGAGAGGCTGTTATTGCTGTTTCTGTTTTTGTGTATCAGGTGCCTGATTTCCATGACAGAACCCGCTCATCCTTTGCGGAGGTGGCAGGCAGAGCACTGGGGGTAGGACAGCCCGAGCGACAATATTAGAACATGCGCATTTTTTTTACCCCATGCTGGTTTGAGTCTCTCTCCGTCCGTGCTGACTGCAAGTTGTTCCCATTTTGTGACTTTTCAGTGGCTGCATGTGGCACAGGTTTGCATGTCCAGTTTCTTCACAGTGTCCATCTACCCATATGTCCATACTCTGCAAAATGGCTTTGCCTTTCCTGGTGATCTTCGCAAACATTAAGATTTTCCACATGTTAATAACTATAGAAAATCGGGGTGAAGGGCTCTTAGAGGCTCTTCTATACTTCCTTTTATGAACGTCATGCAGGACCACAGCAGACCATTCTCATCTGTCGCGGATTTAACTTGTTCTTGAAGACCTCTAGCCTGGAGATTTCCAGATGTGCTAAGGCAGGTTATTCCAGTGGTTAACTGTCCCTACCTTTACAAAGCTGTTCCTAAGGCTCAAGTTCAGCAGTAGAACTGGATTCCTCCAGGTCAGGCTTAAGGCAGAGCTGTAAGGCACCAAGTTGGAGCTTGTGTAGGCACTTCCTTGGCTGCACCCACTCTCGTCTGAGGGCTCCCTCCCCCAGGACAGCAGGTCAGCTGTTTCCCACCATGTGAACACAGCCAATGTAGAGATACAATGAAAAGGGCAGCAGGGCCATTTCTGGCAGAGGAGCCTTCTGAGATTGGCACTGACAAAATGTCCTAGAGACTTTCTTGAGTCCAATTACCACTTCATGTCTTTAAAGTACTGAGTAAATGAAAGAAACTACAAGATCAAGCCATGTTAGTCTTCTCAATCCCTTAAATGTTTGACAGCCCTCTCCCCTTCTATCTCACTTTCTTAGACTTTGAACTCTCAACCTTTGCTGCTGCTTTGAGTTCACATCTGCAGAAACCAAACTACCCACAGCCATCCCCAAATTCCAGTAACAATCACAAAAACTTTCAAAGCTATTCTGCCCTTCCTGGAATTGATAAACTTTAAGCTGTCTCCAACTTTCTGAGCCCTCATGCGCGTACAGTTAGCCTCACCCCTCAGCGCTGGCAGGCTGCAGGGAAGCTCACTGGGTCCTGCCACAGCCATGAAACAGCCGGTGCTGTTTCACACAACCAACTATCCCTGTCCGTGCAGACAACAGCCGTGAGCACCAGCTGTTCGGGCTGTGCTGTCCTGTTGGGAAGAAGAATATAGACACCCGCAGCACGTATGGTATTAAGATAGCAATAAGCGTATCAGGAGAGACCTTGAAACAGAAGGGTTAGGTCCATGTAACCATCCCCAAACACGGCAATGGGAACTGGAAAAGTGAGATCAGATCACTGAAGAGAAAAGCAGTATCAGGAGTCATCCTCAGCCACTAGATCAGGGCTTGGCTGCTAGCAGAGCTGGTGGCTGGCTTTTTGCAGAAATGGAGCTAGAGACTGAGTCACATCGGTTCGACCTCCCGTTTAAATAAATAAATAAATAAATGATAAACAGAGATCTCGCAGTGATGTCTGAACCTGATGTCTCATGCTCACTTGTTTTGATGTGTCTAATGTAAGTGGGCGGGTAATAAAAGCTTCGTTTAGAAGCCAGCATCTTCACAGGCGCTGCTGGAAGCCCCTGGGACGCTGCACTTCTGGAATTTTCCTCTAATGGAAACATCAGCAGATAACTATTAATAAAGCAGAACACACACACACACACAAAACAACCCAGCAACGGTTTATTTTCCTGGACTGCTGGCTGTCAGATGCAGAGGTGTATTTAGATACCCCAGGTTATGTACCCACCTCAGCTACTGCATCAGCACTCCTGAAATGGCCATTACAATGACCACTGGGGCAGTGCCCTGGAGAAGTATGTGGTTATTGTAGAGTGGGTAGGCATCAGTTCAAAACAGGCAAATAAAGGAGTCCTCAGCCCCCATAAAACAGCTGTGGATAGTGGCATCGACAGCATTTCTCCCAGTTGGACATCACCCTGTAGATGATAACTCAGCACTGCTCTGTAACAGGCAGACCAACTGCTGACATTTCACACAAGCAGAAAATTCACTCCATGGACATGTTGCCTAGGATATAATTTTTCTATTTTTCAGTGCATTCGCAGGTTATTCAGCTTCTTTTTAGGCAACTGAGTCTTCAGGAAGGTCCGGTTCCTGTGCCTGCGAGTACTCTGTGGCAGCTCTGATGTGCAGCACTTGCCTAGTGTTGGCTCAGGGTTAGCTGGAGGACAAATCATGAGAAGAGCTCCTGGGGTTACTGCTGAGCTCCTTAAGGTAATCTACTGTCCTTCCAGTTCAGTGTTAAAATCACCATTTCAGGTCCAGAATACAACACAATCACAGTACATACTGCCAGGACAGTGTGGGGGTCAGTGCTAAAGGTTTGGAGGGCTACGGCTTTAATCCCAAACTTGAGTTTGTACACTGGTCCATGGCTGGTTCATACCATGACATTGTTGACCTTGTTTCCTTGTTTGGATACAAGCACAGAAATACTGGCTGTATGCAAATACTTTAAGGTAATTATTTTCCCTCAATGTGGAAATTGGAAGGTGCCTTTTGCCTAGTGCATTACTTCATGATGGCCACAGGGATCTGCAACCAGGCATGGGGGGAAAGAGACATTGTTTCCTCCCGTCCGTGGTTTTATGCAGCATCTGCCTGTGAAAACAAGAAGCAAACAAGATGACCCCAACTTTATCTGCTCGCATTAGTCATTTTGCCTGAAGCCTGAGCACTGTGGGATGGTTAATGTAAAACTTGCTCAAGCATCAAATAGCAGTAATTTACCTTTAGACTCTGCTTTTTTATTATTATTATTATTATTTTTTTAAAATGCTCCTTAATTAAAAACTCACAGATATGAAGCTTGGAAGAAATGTGGCCAGGACGTTCTTGGATTACTACAGGCTTAACTCTTTGGTGGAGAGACCACTAACACCTACTCCTAAAACTCGGTAGGTCAGAAAGCAATTTCTCTTGCTTTAGCAGGGCTGCTTTTTTAATACCTTTCATGACTAAACTTCAGTGCTACTGCATTATGGCTTTATAATAAGCGTGCGAGTCTAACTGTGCTTATTTTATTGAAATTCCATTCGGAAATAAAGAATTTATGATCAGGAAAGATACCTGGTTTATGTCTGAAAAATATTCAGGGGATTTTGGAGATATCGATATCTTTCCTGAATTCTGTCTGCTGTACACCAATCTCTCACCAGTATCTTTAATGGACTTACCCTTCATTTATCTCCTGAGAGTGAGAAGAGAATCAGACCCACTTTATTTTGAAAAGTTTTAATTCTTGAAGTGAAAACTTTTTCAGTGCTTCAGGAAGTTACTGGCAAGCCTGTGCTAAAGGCAGGGATCTCCATCTTGCCTTGGACCTGCCGCCGTGCTGGCAGCCAGATGGCAGGTTCCTTCTGCCAGTCCAACAGGGACCCTTTGCCTGAGGAACTGTTCGCACCGTAAGTCCTTACTCCAGATTTACAACCAATTTAGTGGTTGTCTGCCCAAAACAGCCTTCTCTTTGGAGAAGAGAAGGTTGCGGGGGGACCTTATTGCAGTCTTCCAGTTCCTGAAGGGGTCCTACAGGAAAGCTGGGGAGGGACTTTTTACAAGGGCAGGGAGTGATAGAGTGATAATGGTTTTAAACTGGAAGAGGGCAGATTTAGACCAGACATTAGGAGGAAATTCTTTACTGTGAGGGTGGTGAGACACTGGCACAGGTTGCCCAGGGAAGCTGTGGATGCCCCCTCCCTGGCAGTGTTCAAGGCCAGGTTGGATGGGGCTTTGGGCAACCTGGGCTGGTGGGAGGTGTCCCTGCCCATGGCAGGTGTTGGACTGGGTGAGCTTTAAGGTCCCTTCCAACCTGAACCATTCTATGATTCTATGAAAAAGAAGTCTTTTTGGACATGAAGTAAGGCACTGATGAACAATGCACAAAAGTGTGAACAGAGAGTTTGAAGTGCCCAGGCTGTAATCCCTGCAGTGCTGGTGGCCCTCTGGCTGATGTCAGCACACACTGGTGTCCTTCAGCTGGCTCTTAGTTTGTGTGAGGAGCAGGGGAGATGCCACTGAAGTGTTTTGTTGAGAACCGGCATTCCCTGAACAGGAAAAGATGTGTAGGAACATGAGGAGAGGAGTAGAGCAGGAACCAGAGCTCCTGTTCAATGGGAAATACCATATTCAGAATCGGCCTCTGTTCTGAGAAAACAGCAATAACGCTTCCAAACTCAAAATTTCCAATTAAATGCATTTGGGCCAATTGGACTGTTTCATTTGGGTTTCAACTCTTAATAGCACAACCAAATATTATTTATATTTTGCAGTGGAAAAGCCAATTCCAAATTGTCAAGGGAGGCAGCTGAGCCTTGAAATCCAATCCCTTCTTCTCCCTACTTTTTTCCACCTTAAAAAAGTACCTATGGGAACAGATTGCAAAGGAACACTTTCCAACTGAAGATTTTTCTAGTGATGCATAAGATAGATGTTACAAATATCAGCCCAGGCCATAGAGCAATTGCTGTAGCTCCTTCTGCAGCTTTTAAAAATCCTCTTGGTGCAGCCATTCTGGCAGTGCCTTATATATGAGGGCAGAGCCAGCCTGACTGTGTTACGTGTTTAAATGCCCTGCTTTGAGTCCATCTCCCTTTCTCTGTTCGTGATCTTGACACAAACGTTTAGGCAGGCTCAAGGAGGATTGTCAGCGCTGCAGTTCTGAATGCTCTCATCTGCAGAGACCTGCAGGGTTAGCAGAGAAAAGCATCCAGCATCTTTCTCTCCTCCGGAAATTGAATGTATCATTTCTCTCAGATTTCCAGGGGCCACAGCCTCCAAGGCTAAAAACCCCCGACTATTACTGAACCTAATTACCACCTGACAGCAAAGTGCTTTACCGTAGCATCATTTGGTTAGCTCATCAAAAGGAATATTTGTTTGTTTTCTTCATTTTAAATTGAAAAGCCACTGACAGTGGTAACTGAAGCATTTTAATCTCATCAAATATCCATGTCCATCTCTATAGAGACAGCCACACCAGCAGGGAAAGATACACATCTATAATCGGGTTGCACAGAGACAATTTATTTCGTTCCCCCGCCAGAGTCGAATGGGGTGAGGGATCTTTTGTTTGGGAAGTGCTACCTCACAGTAAAATCCTAAATACAGTAAACGTTCAGCCCAAAGCAAACAGATGTTTAAGGAATAGATTTTTAAAGATTCATGTCATTAATTTCCTGATAGCTTTCAAATACCAGCGTTTTCCTGTAAGTAGACAAATGCCTTCTATTTGTATCCTGGGCTTTGTCACCTGACATTTGATCAGAGCCTGTATATATATAAAATGTACACTGATAAAATGAAATTGTTCTCTGCAGCTGTCGCGTTAACCGCAAACCTGTCCAAAAGAAAATTGTGCAAACTGCTGGGAAATAGAAGGGAGATGGATGTGGCTTTAAATATGCCTTGGCTTGGCAGTGGCACTAGGAAAGGACTGGAATATGTAAAATGATACTAAATATCTGTGTAATCAGGACTAATTATATGGCATGGTTATTAGCTTGAAACAGGACATGTTGTGCCCACAGTTTATGAAAATATATTAAAACATTACCAGATTCCACATACTCATTGAAAGAAAGCTGCACAGTTAATAAACAAACATGTAAGGGACAGCTAATTGGCTGCTTTGTCCCAGCCTACTACAGGCAGAACGATTTCTGTTTGAGGAAATTAGTGCTGCCAAAATGTGTTATAACGATAGCCCTGGAAATAGCAACAACCTGCAACACTTCCAGAGCACATCTGACTGAAGGATCGTAAAGATGGAAATGTTTATGTTGGTACCACCATGTTGCAGAGAAGGAAATTGAGGCACAGAAAGGCAAAGATGGCCTTGAGAGTCAGAAATATGGCTGGTAACCAAATTCAGGCACCTTTTCGGAGCTTAGACCATGCAGGCAGGCTGTCTGACCACAGCCATCCTAGAGCGCAGGTAGTGCAGGCAGTTCTGGGGATCTGAATTAGGATCATCAGGAGCAAGAGGCAAGAACTGATGCAACAGCTCTGGTTACAGAACCAAGATTGAGGCTGCGGCTGGGGTATCCTCTGCTACCCTGTATACTTGTGCAGCTTATTTCCAGAAGGACAGAGAATTAGCTATATCTGTACAAGGTGCTTATGTGCCTGTAAGTTAATTCAGTGGGCCAATGGGTCCTCACCTGCAAGAGGAGGTGTTCACAGTTGCAGGCCATAGACATTAAATTTAGGAGCTTCTGCTCCCTCTGTAACCAAAGGAACCTCTGGGCAAACCTCAAGTCTCCAAGTAGCTTAGATCCCTGAAAAGACCTCTGGACTGTGCACTGACTCTGTACAGAGGCAAGACATAAAAATTAAATGCTTAAAGTTGTTTTTTATAGCATTGTCTTTACTTCTTAGACAGTCCTTTATCCCCTTCCTCTCCAGCGTGGGTATTCTCCCATGCACCCTCCCTCCCGCCAGAGCCCATCCAGTCCCTCCCAGCACCCTTCAGCCCCTTTCCATCTTGCTGACCTTCCTCCAACCATCCCCCAGTTCCCCCTGCAGCCATGCAGGGGTTCCCCACAGCCTGCAAGGAAGGTCAGGGCTTGTTTCAAACAGTAACTGAAATGTGTCCTGCAGTCCTCCTCGTGGGAAGACCCTGTGATCCCAAACGCACGCCCAGTTCAGAAAGATAATGTCCCTTGTTATCAGCATGCTAAGCAATTATTTCCCTGAAGGTGACGTGTCTGCGGCAAGATAGGAAAGCATCAATGACTCAGCTGGGGAGGGCAGGAAGGTTAGAGTATTTTCCTACGTGAGCTAATGAATTAAAAGCCTTGCTGAAAATGCAGGGCATTTTCTGGAGTGACAAGCTGCTAGGCCTATGAATTTCCAACAGAGTAAAAGAGACCTCTGTGCTGCTGGAGAAGAGCGCTGCCACTTAGCCATGCTTCAGAGAGGCTCAGAGAATTCCGTCCTGGACACAAAGGCATCTCTCTAAGGCTGGGTTAAGCAGGCACAGAGGACGAGAGCGCAGTGCAGAAAGGGGCTGTTGGGTGGCAGTGAAGGTTCATGCCCCTCCTCTTCTCTTGTTACTGTCCTTTTTAAAGCTGCTCGGTAACTGGCAAATTCTGCTCCCACTGCCCTCACTGGACAGCATTTGAGTGGGGCTCCCTTTGATGCTGCCAGTGGCACAGGGAGCTCTTACTCTTACTGAGTCCCTGTCCTGCGCTCACCTCTTTCTACTTGTGCCAGAGTAAAGGTTGAGCTTGCTCGGGTCAAAGTGAGAAATGTCCTCCACTGAAATCTTTGGTAAAAGCTGAGAAATTTGTAAGAGATTAAGAGAAAGCAGAGTACAGCTGTTACAGAGAATAGTTAAGGTAAGAACAGAATTTTTGCTGAAAAATTCACAAATGCCAGTCACGTTGCACTGCCTTAAGTTCACCTCTTTGCACATACCTGCATTGCTCTGTTCTTTCACTCTGGCTCATTGACTGCACAGCAGAGCCCTGCTCCAGCACCACATCAGCAGAGGAGCTGTTGCCTCTTTAAACCACGGACTTTTTTGTTCTCAGAGAACAACCAGTTCCATGTTTCTCATTTTCTGGACACACTGGAGTTCAAATTATAGAAATGCTGAGTGCTTACAGCTCCGGATAAGGTATGAGGAGCTGAGATTTGAACGTGGGTACCCTAAAAATTCCACCTGGGCCTCCCTAGTGGACCATTCTGCAACTCATGTCTGCACCACATTTTTCTGTAGGTAAAACCCAGACTCTCTGCTCACAGGAGTGTTGGAAGAGAAGCTCCCTCCTGCCTGGGAAGCTCACAGTTTCTGCACTGATACACATGAGAGAAAAGTCCACAAGAAGATGAATAATTCTGTCTAAAAGCAGGGGTTTGATCACATGCAGCAAATAATGCCTGGGGCCACACACTGAAAAGGATAGAACAAAATATTGACTGGCCCTTCGTTAATTGCCATCTGTCCATCGTGCCCTGAATGAAGCAGCAGTCCTGTTGAAGAAAAAGTAGGCTGTGATGAGGTAATTAAAGACCACATCAGAAGGCATATCCGCCAGGAGGTTGAATTACAATTGCTCTGACAGCCTTTATTCTGGCAATTCCTCCTTTTGCTGCTTGATTTTGCAGCCTTAATGATGATGTATGACTTCACAGCTGCGTACCCAACAGGCTGGGTAGGCCCACGGGACTGTCCCGTCAGCCTCAGAGGTGACGGGCACCGTCACCTGCATCATGTTGGGTTGAGCTGGGGAATGCCTTCCTGTGCATGGGCACAGTCTGACAGAAGCACTCCTGCCAGGAAAACTCAGCCTTTCAAGTTTTGAGCCCCATCCTGACACCAAGGAGCTGTGTCCAGTGGTTGTATGGGCTCAGACTGACACCACCACGGGGATTTGCTGCTTTCAGGTATGTGCTGTGTGCCGGTCCTTCTGTCCCGCTGGCCGGGGATGTCCAGCTCTTCTGGTGTTTCAGAAAAACTCTCCACACTTTTAAGCTCTGCTTTCAGGATTTCTGAGGTTTTGCCTACAGATTTTGAGGTTTTACCTACATCTGGTAGGTTCTTTGACCTGGCCATAGCTGACATGAGAGCTGGGAGTGAAGCCACCTGGCTGCTTTATAGAGATGGCTGCTTCTTGTCATTCTCTAGGGGTTCTGTTTGCTGCTATCCTCAGGTCACTTCTCTCAAGCTTTAATCACTGTCTTATCACCTTTTCCCCCATCATTTTCAGTGGCTAAGAGGAGAGCAGAGTTTAAAAAAAAAAACAGAAAAAGATCAAATTTCTAGATCAAATTTTATCTTGGTGCAAGAGAGATCTGAAATACTCCACAGCTTCCAGGGCACAATAGCTTTGCAATGCTGTAAAAGTGAGAGAAAGGAAAATCAGGCACCTTTCCTTTTTTTCTCATGACTTCTCTCACATGGAGGGAGAAGTTCCCCATAGCAATCCTGAGAACATTTGCAGCTCTGGCCATTCCCCTTGCCCACAGAGGACACATACAGGCTCTTCACCTCCCCAGGCGACTTGTAACATCAGCAGCTCACCCTTCTGCATCCCTGAGGGGGTGAGAAGATGCCCTGAAAGTCCCAAGGCACCAAAATGGTGCCAGCATCATAAACACTACTGTCAATGCTTCTTGAATTGTGCAGGCACAGCCAAGTAACTGGTTTGTTCCCCTTCCTCCAGTGCTGCTCCAGAGAAAGGTCAGCAAAACCACTTAGAATGTGGAGAGAAAGAAGGAAATGAAGTGAGGGCAGAAAAATAAATAAATAAATAAATAAAGAGGCAGCTGCAAAAGTCTCCATCACCATCCTGGCTCCCTTGGGATTCACCAGAACCTGGTCCATGGGTGCCCTATAGCTGTGTCACTGCTGTAGGGACAAGTGGGACCAGACTATTTTAAAGCCCTCCTCATGTCACTGGCAGGGCCAGCTAGGGCTGCACTGGTGCACAGAAATGCTGCCTCCCAGCCAGAGCCTGCAGACTGTCTTACCTGGCTCCCTGAGCGTTAGAACAGTGCAAAGCTCATATGAATGCCAAAAAAACCCTGTGCTCTATCCTCCCACATTGGCCGGTGCTGCTTTAAAAGGAAAATTTAAAAAACAAAACAAAAACCAAACTGCTAAGGAGTCAGACAACTTCAATCTGATTTCCAGGGCTGAAAATTGTTTTAGTAATGGAAGCACTACCATGGTTTAAAGGAAAATTATATGTTTTGCCTCAAAAATTAATTTTTGTTTTTTTCCCCTTCTCTACTGGTAATTATAATCTGTCAGCTCACTCCCACACATGTCTGCACGTTTTATGCAACTCTTGATACTTGTAGCTGTCGTTAAAGAAAACCTTTCAGGTTTTAAACGGTGACATATTTGCGTGGGTTCAATGCAAAGCATCCATTTGCAGTTTGGGGAGATGTGCAGTGCTCGGCCAGCTCCCAGCAGAGGGCTCACCAAAATACCACATTACAGCAATTACCTTGTTGAGCCCTTGGGAACCAGGGTGCCGGCTGGAAGGGTTTTACCCTGGATTTAAGTGCACACACACACTAAAGCACATGCAAATAACCAAACACACCTCCAGCTCGGTCCTGCTTTCAGACAGTCCCTGAACAGAGAGTATGTGTAAAAATACTTCAGGAGTAGCCCAGGGAGCCAGTGTGCCTGACGGGTGGCCCAGCAGGAGAAAATAATCTGCATTACTGTACGAAATAGATTGGGTCCATGTTAACAATCCCTTTCAAGATGAAGGTGCTGTCAGCTGATTTAATTTAATTTACTCTACCTTAATTTACTTTTGGAAATGAGCTAAATTGAATTATGGCTACTTTAATGCTGAAGGAGCATATCCACATAGGAGCTTACTGTGGTTTCACTAATAAGCTTTACATTTACACCCTAAATGTATTTGGATTAGCTCTCACAGGCATCCTCATCTAGATATGCCTGGAGGTACCCACCTGCTCTCCTTTTCCTTCCTTGGGCTCATTGCTCTGAGGAAGCCAGGGCTCGGTAAGCAGATTTACAGCATCTGTGCTATTTCATGCCTCGCCTCTGCCTGGACTCTCCCTGTATTTCTAAAGAGCAGGACAGAGCCGTGTGCTCTGAAAGCAGAGACAGGTGCTATGTGTGGGGTGGGTTGACATGGGTAATGTCTGTTGTACGTAGCACATTAAACCCAGTATCATATTGCTAACTTGAACAAGCTCAAGAGACTGTCATTTTCTGCTAACATCTCATCAGGTAAGTGCAACCCATTATTCTACTGCCGCTCCTTAGGAAACAGGATGACAGGCGACAAGACAAAACCTATTCCTATCCTCTTTGAAGCTTCCTGCTCCAGGGTCATTAAAGATATACAGCGATGGCTGGGTCTGAGTCATGTGCATTGCTCGTAATTGTGGCCACTTTTCCTTCTCTGGTGTGATAACGTGGTCCCAGTTACAAGCTAATTATTCCTGCCTCCATGCGCTGTCTCCTGGGTGAAGCAGATGTGCCTTGCTGCAGTGAGCTGGGGAAGCAGGGCAGGAACCGAGGGATGGATGGCAAGGAGCAGGATCCCTTCTGTGGCAGAGGGAGAGACATCTGCAGATTCCCTTGGGGAGCAGGCTCTCATGTGATGCCTCTCTATAAGCAGCATGGACCAGCTCCTGCATTCAGAAAGGTAGGACCACAGGATATGGACCTGGTAGGATTTCCAGATAGTGCTGGGGTTCTCTGTGTACTGCATTAGTGTGGCTTCTATGGCCTAGAAATCACAATCTGCTGTAAAAGGGGAATGGTCAATCTGCCAAGCGTGAATTTGTGCTCACTTTCTGGAAGTAGGCACTGGTGACCGCTTGAAAACAACAACAAAAAAATCAAGCCTGTGATAATGGCTGAGGTTTTCTGACCTTTGCTCTAACATTTCAAATTTGTTTTTATTGCTCCTAATTGTCCTTGCTTTGGAGCACGCACATTATCTAACTACCAGGGCACTGGCTGTCGTTATCTGCTGGGCCATTTGATTTGTGGTTTTTACATTTGAAACTTGTCAGATGTCCTCAGAAAATACTGCACTCCCCTTGCAGGGCCTGGTTAATTGTGCAACCCTGAGAGTGAAGCATTTGAAGTAATCAGGCAGTGATTGTTTAGCTGTGATGGCCGCAATGGAAATACATCCCCTCTCTATAGAGGGGAAAGTGTAAAAATTAGATTAGCAGCTACATGATAGCAACCAGATTTCTTGGTTTCAGAGATCAGAGGTTAGCTATTTTCCAGCCTTGATGATTCATTTTTGATCTCACTCATGTGGCTTAGATAACTTCATTTTCTCTTCCCTTTGCAGTTTAAACAAATTCTCTTCTATTTTGGCTCTCTTTGATACACCAGCTGCAAAGTCACTAATTCAAATCCATCGCTCCCCACCTCAACTTGCTTCACCAAATGGACACAAAAGTCAACAAATGTGCATGTGAAAGAGCTCAACAAGCAGTGGTTTTGTAAAGCTCAGCTCATCTAAAACATTAGCCCAGTTTGTAAGTCTGCTGATTCACTTTCAGGCTATTAAGGTTTAAGTTTCCTCACAAATAGAAGTCCCGATACAGTTGTTTTAGATGAAAACATGTACCCTACATTTGGAGTAGATGTATATAGGGCTTTTCTTCCTGCAGAAGGTCTGAGAGCACTACAGGGAGCAACAGGAATATCCCTATTTTGCAGAATGTTAAAATGAATTGCTAGAAACACCAAGATGTTAGAGCTCAATGTGAATTATGCATCTGCTGTATTTAGATAGAGGCAATTTTGCTGTTGAAATCAGAGGCTGGCATTTCTTTCCCATGGGGTTCTGCAACTCAGAATTGTGTTGAGATCAAGCACGTAGTGGGGGTATTTTTTAGCTGTAAAGGTGAATGTATTCAGATTATTCGAGTGGTGATTTTTTGGATGTACAATTAGTTGACTGAGAGATGTGGTATAAATTTGGTATTGTAATTGCTGTGCCTCTGAGACTTCAATTTGCAAAACAGTTTGCATGGCTGCAAGATTAGCTGTCGTACGTGCGATGAGCGTGCAGCAGAGCTGTGGTTTGATCCTGACTGTCTGTCAATCGGCTGTTTGTCCAAAAATACCACTTTGTCACAAGTACCTGATGTGAACAGAGTGCTTGATGCTCACGATGCTTCAGTTCAGTGGATAACTGGATGGCTGCTAAAAAAGGCCAGCATCTAAAAATCCCACCTGTGAGTGCTGTTGGTTAGACAGGATTTCCTTTTTCTGTGCTACCCAAATGATGAGAAAGGAAGGAGGTTTAAGACCCAGGAGCTGATCAGCTCCTAGGAGCTACCCTAGGAGCGGGCAGGCTGCTGTCAGCAGCCACACGGGCAGTGCTGATGTGGCCCCAGGGCAGAGGACGGGTTGACTGCTTGGCTTTCCTCTGTTTTGCGTGATTCTCTGTTTGGTCTGCAGCTGCTGCTGTGTTTGGGTCTCCAGCACTGTCTAGGAACATGTCAATGTGATTATACACAGAACCAGAGAAGCCGCTTGTTCTCACTTCAGTGTGCCTTTCAGGTCTCTCTCCCAGGGCCCTAATTTATTTATTTTGGTCTTAGTGTTTTTCTCTTCAAAATACCACTATGCCTTAGGTTGGTAATTGAACTGTGGAGATGCAGTAGATGCTGAACTGGTGGCAGCTGTGACAGCAGTGGCAAGGGGAGAGCTGCTGGATGTAAAGCCCTCTAAGCCCTGTGCCCCATCAGCCCCTACATTATTTCAGTTCTCTTAAAATGTATTTTGAAATCTCCTTCTGCAAATAAAAGTGGAAGCACTGATGAACACACACCTGCACGGTGGGGAAGGCAGGTTTAGAAGGGCCCAGCTCCTCAGGGAGAGTCAAGGAGGAGCTCTCAAGAAACCTGGGATTCCATCTCAGCTCTTTTCCTTTAAGTTCTCCCCAAGTCTGCTGCATGGCCCTTGGTAAGTCACTTCACTTTTGGTGATGTGGCTGTATGAATGGGTAGGTCTTGCCCTTCCTAGTGTTTGTGTCTGGAACAGCACCAACACCAGCTTGGCTGGGGTCTCCAGCTGCTGTAGTGAATACAGATAATTGATATCAGAAAGAGCAGACGGAGTGTTTAAAGATCCACAGGTAGAGGAACCTCTCCATTTGTGTCCCGCAAGAGCAGTGCGGAGTGAATGAACAAAATTGGCAGGTACTGGGGTGGGGCAGGAGCTGTCTGAGTGGGCACCCAAAGGCTCATCAGAGCCCCTGGGCTGGTGTGAGCAAGGCTGACAGCGCGGATTGATTTCCTTCCTTCAGGTGGGAATGGATAGTCAGATTTTGTTGCTTTTACAGAGGAGAAACCCTCAAAAGTTGTATCCGCATATAGCTTATAGCTGCAGTGCAGCCAGCTTGGCAAGGGGAGGTAATTCATGCTCTGCCAAATAAATGGGATATGCAGCACCACGGGGTTGCAGTTTGTTACATGCAGAGGATGATGATGGCTGCTCAGGGCTGGTGCTGCTTGGGGCGAGTGTGGAGGGATCCCACTCTCCAGCGGCAGTCTACAGGCAGGGTTGTGGGTGCCTGTGGGCAGCCAAGAGCTGGTTCCTCTGGCTCCTGCACCCTGTGTTTGGCTCAGAGGCATTTTTACAGCTCCAGTGCAACCCGCTGGTGCTGGTAGGGGACTGCAAAGTGAAGCTCCCTGCTCTGGGACATCTCAGCATGGCCTGATCTCCCTGAGCATGCGATGGTGCTGCAGAACACATACCCCTTGTCATTCAGCCTCATCAAAGAGAGGTCTCTGGGTACAACAGTGTGGGTTGTGCCACTTTTCCTCTGGCCTGGCTCTGCCCAGCAGCTGAACCAGAGACTGTCTGGTCATTTGTGCCTGTCTTGCTGTGAAACACAAGTGTGTCAGGACCTGGAGGGAAGAAAGGGTGTGAAAGCACTGGGCTGTGAGATGGGGGATTTTAATTGAGGCCTTTAAGCAAAGAGGCTATATAAGTAAATAGAACAGAAACATTTCAGAATTAACTGATAACAAAGGATAGAGATCTACTGTTCCTTAAAGTAGCAAACATCCACCGTGCATGCTGGAAACACAGACCCAGCATGGCTGGGAAACCAGCAGTGAGACTTATCAGGACCCAAAGCCTTACAGAGTAGGTCTGTTGCCCTGGACAAACTGCGGGAAGACAAGGAGCTGCTTCTGCGGTGCTGAGCTGTGATGAGCTTAGCCCATGAACTTCTGGGGCATCACTACAAAAGTACTTTGTATTTACTGTGTAACTCTGCTCCTCTGGAGGTCAGTAGTCAAACTCCCAGTGCTCTACGAGTACTGTACCCTGAAAGGTGCGCCAGAAACACTATACTCCAAACTATAGTGACAACCAAAATTTTGCATGACCATCAGATAACTGGAGTTAGCAGACATGGGGAAATAGCAGTAGCACATTGGGCTCTTTGGAGACACTGGTCTGGAAGCACTGGCATCATGTGTTGGGCAATGGGTGCTCCCTCACCATGCAGCAGGAGTCTGTGACAAAAGTGTTTGGCCCCAGCTGTGAACACCCCTGGCAGCTGGGGCAATCTGGTGGTGAGAAGACCCCTGAACCCAGCTGTCCTGTGAACATTATATGGCCCAGAAGGAAATATTCACAGTGTTATAAGAGCTGTTAATGAGTAGAAATGAAGTGACACATTTCAGGCCTGTGAGGGCCGCAGCAAGGAGAAAATGGCATTAGCCTGGATTGCTCAGAGCTAGCGCAAAGCCCTTGAAGTCTCCTGGAAGGACTAACCCTGCTCTGGCCAGAGGAGGATGGGACCAGCTGGTCTTAACCACCTCTAATTTGTCTCGAGCTGCCAAACCCTTCTTTGCAGATGCACATCACTGTGAGACTTTACACACGGCTTCTCCTTGAAGCACAACCCCCACGCAGCTTACCTGCTGCTGAAACACCGCAGCACATTATAATACCTGTCCTCTCCCTCTCTTCCTTTGGCAGGAAAGAAAAACTGCCGCTTTTTAAAGGCACTGCCCAGCGGGACCAAGGGAATGGCCAGGCTGGTGGCAAGCCAGAGAAGAGGAGACAGGCGCATCGGAAGGTCCCATCCCTCTCCATGCGATGAGAAGAGGAGGCGAGGCTGGTCTGCGGGCAGAGGTGGAGGAGCACGTCTGCGTCTGGAAGCCATGATGTTTCTCTTTTTTATCCAGACAAGTATTTCTAAGATAACAAATAGTCCAAGGAGGAAAGAGGGAGAAGGGCATTAGCTAGAAATTTTACTATTGATTCTTTTCTTTAATTTACAGATGGTAAATCAATTTCAGGGCTTTTTTCCTTTTTTTTTGTCTCATCTCTGGGAAAAAAAGAGTGACTCGATAGATTTACAGCAAACATTTGCAGTGGCTGAAAAAGCTATTTGTTAAAATAAGAAAGCCTCCCCTTCCCCTACCAGCCTTGCTCATTCTCTTTAAAGGGGTAATCCATAGGATGAGCTAACGAAGGAGTCCTGGCTCCCCTGCTGCACCATGTGATGTCTCCCCTTATAGTGTCAGGCTCGGAAGCTCTTATGCCAATCGCATGTGCTAGCCCTGTTAGCTTGCATTAAGAGAGCCTGACAAATAGCTTTTGGGAGTCAGGCAGGTGCTCCTCAGAGTGCCATTTCTCAGCCGCTGCATGGTTAGGTTTTTTGCTCTTCTTTCGGATCATTTGAGGAAATGGCGTCATATGAGAAATGTTACGGTCAGGCTGCAGGCATGAAACTCACTGCAAGACCTGTCTAACAGGCAGGAACCGTGGTCCTCCAGCAAAAACTGGTTGGGGTCTGGAAAGACTGAAGTTCCCAACAGATGTATGACTGAGGCAATGTGAGCTGGGGGTAGTGCTGAAAGGTATGAACAAACAGTGTTGTGCCACTGCTGTAAGAAATCCCAGGTAAAACTTCACCATCTTCTCATTGCATGAATAGCATGTGAAATCTCTGCTCGAGGTCATCACTAGGCAGTATTATCTCCTGCCCTGTGTGACTACTTGAAACATCTGCCAGTGATGTGAATTTGAAGCGCGAGGCCAGTGGCTCTCAAACCAGAGAGTAAAACAGGGTGACCCTGAGCAGAGCTCGAGTGTCTCCTAGGGAATGGGAAGGGAGAGCGCACTTAGAAATGCTTCTTGCTAGCCCATGAGAAGACTCAGGAAGCAGCATCTCTTCACTGTCCTCTGCTAGGAGCTGGACTGCAGTGGTGGCTTGGAGGAGCAAAGATGCCAAGACTCAGTGCACAGAGAGGGGAAGGATGAACCAGACTGAGGGTGAACAAAGACGTGTGAAACAAGACTGAACAAGTTCCTTTTGGTGTGGGGTGGCCCTGAAGAAGTAGTAGCCCCAGATACTCTGTTCTCTAGTAAAAATGCTGGGTTGGTTGCTCCTCTCCTCTTTCACAGAACTAGAGTGCCATGATCTAGGAACACAGTCAGTCAGCTGGGTCCTCGCTCTGGCCTGTGTGTGAGAGGAAAACACCTTGGGGATAAATGAAAAGGCATGAGAAAAACTGAGAATTATAGCCTAAATAGACCTTCCAGGTAACTTAAATTTACTGTCCTTTGTGAAAGTACTCTGTGATTCTTCAGCAATGGAGACTGGGCTTGCAAGGCCTGAGCATGAATAGCACTGAACCAAGATGTGATTCCAGGAAGAACTGAAAGCAGCTTGGGTTGCATTTATGCAGCCAGGAAGCTAGAAGGCTTTCATATGTGCTCATGTGACTTTGAATACTGTTCCCATATCTATGTCTCAATGGATAAAAGCGAACTCTGTGAAAGGTCCTTGAGCTCCTTTCCATACAAGTAAACACAAAGCAAGCAGGGTCAGGGCTGATGTCTGTGTTCTGCATCTCGGGACCTCACATGAGCTTCTGGAGCCCCATTACAACAGCCCTCCTGGGAGCAACTGGCACAAGGTTTCCATCCAGGTACCACTACTGCAGACAGAAAAAGGGAGCAGGTACAAGTCAGGACAAAAATTTGGCTTTGCATGCCTCTGAAAAAGAACAAGCTACTCAGGGTCTGCCAAAACGAGCTGATTTTGTCTGTGTTAGCCACCCCCTTATCTGGGCTCTCATTCGTTAGGCAGTTTCTCTCTGATATGGAGAACTTGGTTGAAAACAAGAGAGATCTCACTAGAAGGAAAATGATTTAAAGCACCAAGAAAACCTGATATTGTCAGTATTTCAAGGTGAAGGGGTTAAACTGTGCACATTTTTAGGGGGAATAAAATACCTTCACATGATGAATTCGAAGGCATCCAAAAGGCACAGTGCTGGCTCTCTGTCTCCAAAAGCAGAGTAATGAATAGCAGTGACAGTGTGATAATTAAAATGACCTCTTGGAGATATGGATTAGAAGGTATGCAGAGGGGGGATAAGTTCTCCGTTGAATTAATCTAATGTTAATTTATGACTATCGTTAGGTTTTATAGGGTTTTAGTGGAAGACTTTCAAAGTTGGTTTACTGGAGTGATAATGTTCCTTCTGCATATTCATTGGAAAAACACTTGCAGAATTCCTCATTATTTCTTTTTGAATGTTTCTATACGTACATATATATCTATATCTATATCTATATAATGAGAGAGTTTCAGGTGTTTGCTTAGCTGCTGAAGAGTCTACTCTAGAAATATGAATAAAGTGATAAAAGCAGCTGTGGGATGTGTTGTTTCATTCTCACTCCTTCCTCCTCCCAGGACCCCAGAGTCACTTCAAAATAAAGATGTGGACAAGTGGGTTCTGGGAAGCCCTTGCGCTGCCCTGCTATCGGTTATCACAGGCTCCTACTACTGGACTTGTAAAAGTCGGTTTTTAAGTTTAGATTTAATAACTGGATCTTTGTGGAAATCGGTCTCCTCCTCTTACTTGTCTCCTGCCCCCCATATCTGCCCCGCTGCCTGCAATTTTCAGGGCTTAGCACAAACCTAATGTAGACTGCTCATCTCTGCCAGTAATGCTTCCTTTCTGCTGAGATATCCCAAGCTGGATAGAAAGGACAGATTGGGGACAGTTACTCATATGGGAAATGATGACATCCAATTTGTCAACTCCCATGCTGGTAACCTTCTTCCTATCCTTTCCACCTGCCTAGCAATACCAAAACATCCAAACATAAGGTTATCTTGCCTAGCTCCTCAGTGGGGCCGCACACCTGTTCTGGAGCCTGCCCTCCCAGTCCTTGCTCCATCACGTCCTGTCCAAAATCTTTGCTCTTGCTTCCCATTTCATGCCTGTCTCAGTTTGCCTCTGGCATCTTCTGGTCCAGCCGCAGCTGCCCCTACCCATTTTTTCCACCCTGAGACCTTCTTCCCATCCTTTCCACCTGCCTAGCAATACCATAACATCCAAACGTAAGGTTATCTGCCTAGCTCCTCAGTGGGGCCGCACACCTGTTCTGGAGCCTGCCCTCCCAGTCCTTGCTCCATCACGTCCTGTCCAAAATCTTTGCTCTTGCTTCCCATTTCATGCCTGTCTCAGTTTGCCTCTGGCATCTTCTGGTCCAGCCGCAGCTGCCCCTACCCATTTTTTCCACCCTGAGATCCCAATCACGTCTCCTCTGAACCTATAGGCACAGCTGACTCTACAGTGCTTTCTCCAGAGACCCACCTCTGCTTTCAGGTTCACAAATGTTTCTTGAAAGCTGTCCCTGACAGGCTGGGGATGGCAGACAGAGCCTTTCACTGCAGGCTCTTTGCCAGCCTGCATGATGAGGGTTCACACTTTGGTGTGGCACAGGACGTGTGATGTGCACACACCATTTCACAAATGCTTGGGGAAAGTATTATGGGAGCTGAAAATAGCAGACCTTTTGCTCCAGTCTCTAGCTCACTTTCCACCCACAGAAGCACTGAGGTTCTTTTCCTCCATCTGAGTAGAAAGATCCTGCTTCAGAGCCCACTTCTGGCCTGCCATAAGCCCCTTCTTCTTGAAGAAGATGATGTGCGTCTCAGACATAAGTAATGCACAGCGTATACTCAACAAGAAATTCTTTACTGCTCATTTATGTCAGGTTCAAGGTAAGGTGACATCAGGAATTTTAAAAGGCTCAGAAACCAATATGGGTCCAAAACTGGGCATCTAATTTGACAGAACAGTATTTACTCTGAGGAACAAAGGCATGTGTTTATCTGAGCACAAGTGGAGGGCTGCTCTTGAGAGGAGACCAGAGCCCCTTGCATTGCCCTGCCTGTTTCCACTCTGCTTAGGGAGCTGGAGGGGTCTTCCTTGGAGCAGTAGCAATGTATTTACCTCCCTTCATACAGGACTGGGTGATGAATATTAAAATGCTGAAATTAACTTGTTTGCTGTGCATTCTGCTCCCCTGACAAGAAAATCCCGCTAGAAACCCCTGCACAGGCAGTCGGACCCTCACTGTGAGGGGATTATATATTCTGATTGGGGCTGCATTTGCAATTATTTTCTCTGCCACACCAAAGACCTTTACTGCAGAGCTGCAAACCAGTTATGGGAACATGAAATGCTTTGACTTCTTCACTAGGGAAACATTAATCCAATCACAGGTTATGTCCATTACAGACTATGGCAATATTGTATACAGGAATTCCCAGGAGAAGGTTCGACAAAAATTGGAATCTCTCTATAACCATGTTATGAGATTTACTGGTGTGGATAAAATGGGCAGAGTTAAAATTACCAGGCTGGCTATCTCTAAAAGACAGGTGAAGTCTGCTGGCTATCATTGCTTCATAATATTACAAATGGAAAAGCCCTGAAGTAATTGAATAACACATCTGCTGAAAAAACCTTGTGAACTGCTATAACCTAAAGATAGAGTGCAAGGAAACAATGTATGTACAGCACCAGGTTAAAAGGGAAAAAAGATGCTTTCCTTACCTGGTGCAGGAAGATATTGCAAATGCAGATACAGTTTATTTCTTTGCCTCCTAGATTATATGCTTGTGTGTGTGTGTGTGTGTCTCTTTTCATATAAAATAAGTTAAACCAGTTTTCTCAGCAGCCTGAAGCATGGTGCTAGATGGTAATGGTTCATAAGCAGAGCTCGCTGCGTTTCCTTTTGTACTGGAGGCTGCTAAAAACATTTGACATGGCTTGCAAAGGAGCTGATTTCTGTCCCCTTAAAGTCTCTCTGTCCTTGTGCAGAAAAAGATTTCAAAGCACTTTGCAAGAGTTGATTAAGGTTTTCCCTGTGCTTTAGCGTCAGTATTTGGTGATTCATAACCACGGTTTAATAGCAGAGAGCAACTTCACTGGGTCGCTGCAAGCCCAGGGCTACAAGGAAGACATGCGCTGGTGTGGCAGGTGCAGGCCCCGGCCGGAGGCGAGCGGCAGCCACGGCCAGGAGCATCCATGTAAGTGAATGCACCCTGCACACACCGTTCAGAGGAAGAGGATGGCCCACAGCCTGCAACTGCCTCCACACCGCCCTGTCAATGCAACCGGGTCACCTCCAGGAACAGAAGAGCCAGGCTTCCCAGAGCCACCTGCTCCAGCCTCAGCAGAGCTGACCATCGTCCCACCCCTTCTCTGCAGGTACATGCGCTATGGACTGGACTTTTTGTGGTGCATAAGAGGGCATTTCAGATCAGATGAGACACAACACATCCTTCTGTGGTCCTGGGCACGGAGGAGCACCTCTCATTACTCATGTTCTTCCCCATCTGATAGCTCTGAGCAAAGATCCAAAGGCACCTGACGTGAACTGCATTGCAGCAGCGAGGCTTTGGGGGTTGTCATAGCCGGTCATTACAGGGAGGTGTGATTTATTTCCCATTTCATGCACCTTTCCATGGCAGACTAGCACACATGGAAGGAAGATGTGCTTATGAGTGAGCAAGGCTGGAGGGGTTTGAATCCTCCTGTGGAAGGGACACAGGGCTGAGAGCATTGGTACTGATGGGCATGGTATGTAAAAGAGCTTTGAAATCAGTGTCTTTTTTCATTAAATTGTTCATTAAAGAAGTTCTTTATCATGGAAAATGTTTTTAAAAATCCAAATTTACAAAATACAAAACTGTTGCTTTGCCAGTAAAGCTTGAAATTTTCAGTCTGGAAGCAGTGGGAGCAGAAACCACGCAACTCCAACTTAAGCTGCAGTATCAATAGCCTGGATGTATGAAGATTTTCTTACCAGCTGGTATTTGTAAGAATAAAGTAAAAAAGCAACTTATGCCACTGGAGATGAAGTCTTTCTCACAGCCATAAGGGAGTCAATATCGTACTGTTACATACACAAAATTACACTGAGTATAAAATGTCCCCTGCCCATTTTGCACATTCCAGGCTGTTACCCCTGGCACATTCAGCCAAAGCAGTCTGAACAAATACTGAGGATTTATAAACATTTCCCTTCAGTGCTAGGTGAAGGTTGGGGATTTTTTTGGTTTTGCTCCATGTGTGTACCACTAAGATTAATGAGGATTGTTCTGTAGCATTGATGACCCATTTTAAGGCTGGATTCATCCATTTCTAGAGGTGTGATTATTTTAGGCCCTAGGTGTTACCCATGTTGCATGACGCAGTTGCAAGATGCCCCCTTACAGAGCTGTGTTGCCATAAACGGTGCAGCCACTTGCCGGCACCCGCAGCGCCGAATGACGAGCGTGGTCCTGCAGGGAGACAGCGTGCTCGTGGGGGGGAAGCTGTTCCCTGGCAAATCCATGTCGCACTTAGCACTTCCACTTCCTTGTCCCCTGCAGCAGATTTCTTTCCCCTTTCGGTTGGTCACAGCCCTGTCGCACTCCCAAAGGATGTGAGCATCTGATCCTGAGTCACCAAGTCTAAAATACATAGCATGTGCAGGGGGACTTGACTAAGAAGTAGGAGGGACAGCAGAGAAAAAAAAGATGGAGAAGCACAATTTAACTTCAGCGCAGGAAACTGGCTAGAGCACAGAGGTGCTCTTTAGCATGGGGGTGGCTCTTGCAAACCCCGTGGTTCAGCACTGAGGACTTGGTGAAACCTTTGGTCCTTTTAGGTGAAGGAGAGTTTTGCTACTCTTCTAAATAAAGCCAGGACTTCACCCTGGAAATCTTGAATGCAACTCAGCTCTTCCATGGATTTGATGTTGAAGATTTAGGATAAGGTGAGGAATATTTATTTCTGTGATTCATCTCTACCATCCAAAACCCCATGATAATTCTACCTTAGACTAATATATACTTTTTTCCATGTGAGGAAGTACCCATTTGTCACATGTTGTCCCAAGACTCAGGCAGCTGAAGCGAGTTGAAGCAGGACAGAAGGGGGTCACAGCCAACAAGGGAAGTGAATGAGGCTCCAAGGTGAGCGATGGCAGTGGGTGCTTGGCTAAATCATCACAGACGCTCCCAAGGCAGTGCTGGCAGAGAGTAAACAGTAATTAATAATGGCAGTTAAATGCAGCTATTTTATACCTCTCAACCTTGAAAAGATGGTGAGAAGGATTTTTGCAAAATACTTCCTTTCCTGTCACTCTCATGCTACATGGTCAGTACACCCTCTTCCTGTACTGAGCTGTCACTCAGCCATCCCGAGACTTCCCAAACCATTCACTGGAGGATTTCTGACTGAAACGGCTGGAAACATCACAGTCTCCAGGTTACTGGTAAGTCCCATGGCCAGGATATGATCAGGGGATCTGTGAGATGGCAGCGGTTGTGTGCGAAGCCACAAAGAGAACCCCAGAAGCCCCCTGCCGCTTGCTATAATCAGTGTGGGTGCCACCTTTTGGGGTTAATCTCGTTTGCGTCAAGTGGAGATGCAAGACATAACAGGGACAGTATGATGGTGCAAAACCAGTGGTCACAGCCAAGATCTCCCTTCAACCTCGAGGCATATGGTATTTGAGTGAAACTTTTTTTCTTAAATTATTTTAAACAATTTAAGTTTCAATTCTGTAACTGAATTTAGAGTAGCCTCTGTATGGGCTGAAAAAAATAATCTCTTATTTTCATTAATTTAGAAAAATGGTGGATGTCTACCCTCAGACATTTTTGTAACCCTTTACTCTTAAATGCACGTGGGCTAAAATCCGTTGTTATTGTGAGTTGGGAAGATGGGAGCACTGTGTGTTTCTGGAGAAGAGACTAAGCAGCGGAGCTAAACACCATTAACCCTTGTTACTGCCTGCCATACACTTAACCAAACCTAACAGAAAGAAGCGAGTGGTCCCTGGTGTAACCACGGCGGCCTGGTGTAACCCATGTGAACCACACACCCAGGCATGGCCAGGGCTGCTGGCTGTGAATCGGGTACATCCCAACCCCAGCTGGGCCACTTCTGGCATCAGAAAAGCAGTTCAGTCCCAAACCAAGCCACGAGGCTGATCATCCATCAGCGCAGCGGCACTGATGCCAGTGCAGATTTGCAAGAAAGGCTCTATCCCCATGTACTTTTAAATCATCAAGCTAATAAGTACCCTGGATGATAAGATGCAATCTTTTAAATGCAGTATGGATTTCTTCCCTGAATTATGCATGATAACATCTGTAGGCATAAGCTTTATTTTTTTTACTGAAAGAGCTGTCTTTTGGTGGTGGTGGCAGTCAGTAATCACTGTGTTTTACAATTTGGCAGGCTGGCCTGGGGAAGGCTCCCTACTGCTAGACAATCTCTGCTGACTTCCTAGGAGTGGTGGGCCCTAGGGTGGTGTCAGAGCATCTCCTGGAGACACCAGTCTGGTAACACACTGCTTCAACAAGCTGATACTGGTCTCCAAGCAAAAGTAGCCAAATCTCACATTGAGAGAGATCAACAGGGGGGAAGGGAATGAATACCTAGGATTTCAAAGGTGACCAGACAAATTCAGATCAAATCTGGCCATATGCAGTCCCCACCTGGTGCTTGCTGGTTGCTCAGGAGTGTATGGGGACCACACGTTACACAAGAAGCATCAGGCACCCATTAAAACAAACACATGAAATTCCGTCTGAACACAAGAAAATACCTTTTAACTGTGAGGGTGGCCAAACACTGGAACAGGGTGCCCAGAGAGTCTCTCCATCCTTGCAGATATTCAAAACCCAGGTGGACACAGTCCTGGACAACCTGCCCCAGCTGACCCAGCCTGAGCAGAGGAATGGACAAGATGATCTCAAGATCTCTTTCAACTCCATCCATTCTGGGATTCTGTTTCCTGCTTCTTATCTATGTTTCTGACAGTTTTACTGGTCATTTTGCACCAAGCAGCATAATAATATCAGTATTAAGCTCTTTTGCAGCATTGTTGACTCCTTGATCTGCAATGTCTTTAATGAGGTATGCAGTTCATCATCTCTTTTTCAAAGCTAGGGGAACTGGGGCAGTCAGAAAACAAGTGATTTGTTTTAAGACATTCAAGAAGATAGGGGCAGAGGGACCAAATTTCCTGAGCATCACCTCCCATTCCTGGACCAGGACTGCAACTGTGCAGCGAGTATTTCAAGAGATGCCTAGTGTATCGAGCACCCAAACGACAGCAGCGGCTGAAGGCGCTGGATGCAGCACTCGATCCCCAGATGCAGCCCTTGGACTGTAAATCACAGCAAAGGAGAAATGCCTCTGTGCTGTGCCAGGCAGCTCTGCTCCGCTGGGTGCAGCTGAACCACAAACAAGCAAGCTGGTGCTTTAATGAAGGTGTATTCACAACTGGTAAAAACAGTCTTTACCCACCAGTGCTTCAAACTACAGGTCTAGTTTCTCTATATCATATGATTTATTTTATTTTTCCCCAGTGTTTGTATTGCAGGTCTCAGATTTGCCCAAGTTGCAATGCATAACAACAGAAACATACTTTATTAATAGTACTATTATTACCAATCCTTAGAGATTGATGTTTCTAATATCATAAAAATTCCTTAACTAAAGCTCGCATTGCTGTGATTTGGCATCTCAATGTATTCTGATCTATTGACAAGGACACCTTTATAAAAAAAAATGTTCCGATTTTTCTCATGAATATTGAAAATCAGACAAGAGCAGATGTGCGTGCATGTCTACAGAAACACCAGCACAGAGCCCCCACTTTAAGCATTTGCTTAAATTCCAGATCCTGACAAATAGGAATGATCTGCTTGTTACTCTCTTGGTGAGTTGAATAAATATGCAGACTGTGTTTGTATGGAATAGAGGCAGCAAGCAATGGCCATTTATGGATGATTAATCACAGCCATGTATTCTTTATTTCCTATTTATGGGTGATACAGTGGGCTGAATTTTAATCAGCTCGCACTATGGTGGGTTTTCATGTTTCTGCTTTCAGCAGTTAACTCTTTAGAGATAGCAGAAAAGGAAACAAGTGGCGTGGCTGTGGATTGGGATCACTCTCTGGTTTTAGTGATGACTTTGCTTCCTGCCTTCAGAGAAGGTACAAAATAATGTTTCACGAGTGTGGGCTTTTGGGAAGGTAACGTGGAAATGGGTGCAGCTAATGATAACATCACGTACCAGTCAGTAGAACAGTCAGCTGAATTCAACTAAAACCAGCTCTGAACATCTACAAATGAAGGTGGGGGTTTAATGTTTTCTGAACTTGTTATTTAGTAGAGGAAGCTGGCTTTTCTTAATGGTCTGAACCGGGAGCTGCCCCTGGCTGGAGGGGGAATGCTGCCCTCCCTGGCCTCTGACTCAGGTACGGTTGCAGCATGAAAGATTGGCAGAGCGGGGGCTGTAAGATTTCAGGTAGAACTCAGCAAGGCTCATTTCAGTACTACTGAAGGAATGGTTCCTTCATTCTTCCTTGTTTTTAAACTTAAATATGCAGTACGACAGAACGCCCTTCAGCAGAGACACAATCTTCATCCCTTTGTTCAAGGACTGGAGAGAAGAACAATTAATAGAGCCCTTACCGCTTCTCCTTGGACAATGTTCAGTTTGACCTTTACCGTACTAAAGTGGTATTAAGATAAGAATCATGCACTGTATCCTGACCTCAGTTACACCGTGGCACGTCTGAATTTGGTGTCAGACCACTAAAGTAATTAGAACTGACTGGGACTAAGACTGGTGCATGCGGTATTTGATATTTCTGGCATTTATATTCAAGCCAGCCAGTGGGCTCCATTACATCACCCCACACCTACCCTATGCATGCCGCACACAATGTGTTTATTACGCGTGGTGCTAATCACAGAGCAGGCGATTAAAACAGAGAGCATTTTAAAAGTCAAATTGGCCTTTTACATCATATAATTTGGGATGTAGGCCAGATTGCTCTGGATGATTTAGATACCTAACTCAATCAATGAGTATGAGACATCGAAATGCATTTGGAAAAAAACCTGCAGCCCCTAATCTTCAAATTTCATCTTTAATTTTGGAGTGAAATTGGTGCTTAGGAAATATAGCTCAGGGAGGGCAGGGAAATAAGAGTCCAGTGAGCAGAACTGAAATCGCGCTGAGCCAGAGACTGTCGTCAGCCAAAGAGGAGATGGGAAATTAGCATGCAGCTCAGGCTGGCTCGCTCGCAGGAATACATTGACAAAATCAATGCAGGGAGATGACGCCATCCAGCCCCCGAAAACCTACAGCCCTTTAAAATGAGGGCTTCTGGGGCACAGATACTTTTCCAGGCATTCAGACTCTGGCAGCCCAACCAAAGTACAGGATCAAGAAAGTCAATTTGAAGGAGTTACTTTATTACAGATAACGCTGCCTTTTCCAGATAGCCATGCTTCAGTTAAACCCACCGAACCAAACACAACGTTGCAATTCAGTTGGGAAAAGCAGCTTGCCCTAAGATATGATACAGGACAAGCAAAATTAATAATTTTGAGATGTATCATCATAAGAATTGTGTGAGGAATTTTTTTTCTTATTTTTATTGGGACTCTTGAAACTCTCCTCCTAGGCTACTATTTGAAGCCCAACTTTGTGCTGCACAGATCCAGTTTTCATACCCCAGTACAAAAACTGACCTTGGAAAAGAAAGCAGCATTACATTCTGCCATAGGCAGTGGGCCAAGTGAAGAAGAGCCACTTCACCAACAGGTTTTACTCAATAATGGGAAGAATTTAAGTGATTTTTGTGAAATGTCCACAAACGGGCTTGGGGACATGGAGACTTTAGAGATGGGGAAGCAAAATATTAGGTACTTGCTTCAAAGTCAGCCTGAGACTGCAGAAAACTACTCTGAAATTACCTGCTGGCTTCACATTATCCTTTGTGTTGGGATGGAGATGCTTCAGCTGTGTTTTCCAGGGCTAGAGAAAGATCTCAGTCTTCAGGGCTGCCAATATTCCAGCATTGGAGGTGTGCGTAAGTTGTGACAAATAAGATGGGATTTACAGAGGCAGAAGTGCTGTGCGAGTACAGGGATGGAAATAATGAGGTTTTTCTCCTGGACACACAAATGCTTTTGCGGTCTTTCAGGATCCTACTCGCTTGTCCAGTTTGAGAAGAGAACATTGCTCGTTTGGGTGCATACGCCTGAGTGTTCATGAAAAAGAACATAAAACTGTGCATGGGCAGTCTGATGGTAACAGAAGATCTCTGGTCATCCCCAAGCATGGCCAGTTTGTCCTCTGCTACACCTAGAAAGCGTAAGCAGCATGGAAATGAAGATCTGCTTCTCATGAGTAATAATTTAGCCCTTTTATTTAACATGCTGTAATGAATATTATTAAAGCTGTCTTCGCAATTTCCAATTCTTTTTTATTGTATTATGAATTAAACTTTCAGATCCTATATATGGCTTTGAAAATCTCAGTCTGCAGATGAGAGACACCACAGAGATCTGTAAGAAGTTACTCCTTGCCATAGGCTTTGTCCACAAACAGACACAGACTGATGGAGTGGGACTTAAACAATGGATGTGGGCCAACGACCAACACTTTGTACCTTCCAAGCCCTGGGACCACACCACCACGTATGTGGGAACCGCAGCAGAGCATCCAGCTGGCAGAACATGCACAGGCCAGTCTTGCTGCACGAAAGCTTCATCCAGCTGCTCTCATCACGCTGTGGTCTTCAGAGAATACCAGATCAGAGTGGTGATTTGACCTGCAAGGGTTGCACCATGAAAGACACAAAGCAAGCCAGCACAATTCCTCTTCAACACTCAAGCAAATGAATACTAAATTCAGGTGTGCATTTGCATGCCTAGCGTGGAGGGGCAGAGGGCTCAGCAATGGAGGATGCTGGAGATGCCCATTACAGCATCAGCCTGGGTTGTGAGGATCCTTTTACTAATTCCCTTCTCTGACCTCTAAAGTAAACCTTGGGATTTTTATCAGTTTCTATCCAGATAAACATCCAGTGAAGAAAAGACTGAACTTTGATCTACAGTCCAAGCCAAGAGGTCAATGAAGACATAGCTCAAGATGGCAGCATCATTCAGTCAGCTGTGCCCATGTGTCAGCTGGAAAGGAGTCAGAGAAAGATTGTGCCTTCAGTCTGCTGGTGTTTGTCCTCCATTGGGCTCTTGCAAGTCACAGCAGTGAGTGTGGTCCCCAAACCCCACCAGTTCAGAACAAAAAGCTATTCCCAAGGCGCCTTTTTGGAAGCAGCAAAGTTGCAGCTTTAGATTGATGCTCATTTTTATTTTGTGATCATAGCTAATTAAAGGAAATTAATAGAAACATAGCCAGCTCCAAAAGTTTATTAGAAAAGAAGCATTGTAGTTTAATTATGCCACTGTGTTGTGTATGACACAAAGCCCACTGAAATCTGAATACTTGATGATCTCTGGAATTTGACTAAGAGCTCATCAGCCTTAGGGAGAAACTTGACAATTACTAATCTACATATGCTGACAATCTCTGCATATCAGGGGCCCCATGAGGGTCTTTAATTGCTCTGTAAACTTCAAACTGGAGTGTTCTTCAGTAGGAAAAAACAAGATGCTGCATTCAAGCTAAAGAAGAGTGGTAGTTGACATGTTTATTAAATACCCCCAGGTCCCAGAGGACCACAGGGTGGAAGGTTCTCTGGGTAGAAGTTATAAATGCAGCATCAGATTTATTTAAGACAGAACAATCACGCGTGAATGCTCAGGTGCAACTCCAGCACTGTGGATCCAGGAAAACTTTTTGCAAAAGCTTTTCTTCAATTCCAAACTCCATTTCTATTCTGTCCCTTGCACAGCCCTTTCTGCCACATTCGCCTGAGTTCTACAACTTCACACACAAAATATCTGTGTGATTTGAATGGAAGTGGGCAGTGGATTTCCTAAGGTGCAGACCTGAGATTTTCCAAAAGCAAAATCTGTGACATTTGCCTTACTGTTTCATAGTTGTAGGCAGTGAGTTTTGTCCATGTATCTGGCAGGGTAAGGACTTCTATCCACCAACACACCTTCAGTGCAGGACCTGAACTTATGCCAGAAATTTTAGTAGGTTTGGCTCAAAACGTAGCTGCAGGAAAACGAATGGTTTCACAGGAGAACTGCCAGCTTCATATTCCTTCCCCTTAATTTACAGTTTGATACAAGATCACACTCTGAAGAGTAAGGTTACTCGTGTGTTACGGACAGTGCAGGTTATTCTGGCTCATTCTCCTGTTGCTATATTGACTTGATGATGTCAGCTTTGATGTTTACCTTGTAGGTTGCCAACATAATCATCAAGCAAATTCTGATTGCTTCATTTCTCCTTTTATTTCTTTCTATTTCAGGAATGTCTAAAGTTATCCTCCCACTGCTGTGACGGTTCACTACCCCTACTGAACTGGCCACAGCGCAAGGAGAAAGAACTAACACTCACCCCTCCAGAAGCCACTTGATACAGCAGCATTGGTCTCGGTGAGGGGTTTTACAAAGTGCTTTATCATTTTGGGGGAGCAGAAGGCACAGGCAGAGCTTGGACTGCACCCTGACGGCCTGTGCAGCACTTGTGGTTCGGGGAACACCTTGACTTGCAGGGAAGTTGATCAGGAAATAACTGGAGGGCATAAATCTGGAAACTCCCAGTGCCAGCTTCATTCTGGGCTCCACCGACACAGTCCAAACCTTTGAATCTGGGGAGGGAGTGAGTTATCAACGCAACACGTTAAACAACCTCAACTCCAGTGAGCAATGGAACCACAATAACACTTGTTTATTAGTAAAGTGCATCTGATCTCAAAGGCCTGCATGACAAGTTCATTACATATCAATTTAATTAGCTGATTTACATTTAATTTACATTTCAATTAATGTCTTTAGCAACAAAACGTTGCCTTAATAGGGTAATTGCCTGTTAGGCAATATGTAAAAGAATAAATAGTCACATTCTGAGGAAGAATTCTTATTTTCAATTTTTTATTACCATAAATAACCTAAATAATTATTGCTCTTAAGGGGCCAAGTCCCAGTTCCCTTCTGGGCCTAATTATAAAGACTTAGTACCTCATTAAGCAAAATGGTTTCAGAGTCACAGAAAAGCATTACTCTAATCGTGACTCATTAGTTTGAACAAAAGAGGGGAAAACTGCAGAAGTCGGCACATTTCGCCATATTATTCTTGTGGTTCATAGGCTGCAGCACATTTGAGCAGTGGCTGTTACAGCTGCGTAGGCGTTTCTGTCACAAAGCCCTGTTTTCAGAGCAGGGGGGTTTGTGTAACTTTGGTCATTAAAAGAGAGTCACGTCCAACTGGAAAGGCTGGCGCATGCACCCCTGGCATGGAGCAAGAAGCTTGAGCAAACTTTTGGTTTTCTGTTCCCCGAGAGCTCATCCTTTCTCTGTGTGGCCACACACACCACGGCTTCATTTGAGGCTGTAATGTAGGATCCACCTTCTTCTACCATGCCAGAAGGGTTTCATCACCATAATATACCCCAGTGCATAGAAAACAGACTTGTCTTTTAGGAGTTGTTTGAATTCAATGATGCTTTAATCACAGTGCTCCTTCCTTGTAAAAATTGACTGCAGGCTTGGGTGTGACCTGACTGTGAAGTTAAGGCCTTTTGTGTTGGATCTAAACCACTGTGGCACTGGGATGTAAACACTCATCTCACATACACACACTCTGCTGGTTTAAATCTGTTCAAAACACCGTGGAAGGTTTAGCACGGTGCTGGCGGGTTTTATGCTAAATTAGGCATTGACTCTCTGCGCCAGTCTAACGTGAGAGTGGATCCGGCATTGCCTGTCCTTCGGCAGCCAGTTCAAAGCCAACATTAAAGCATTAAGCGGGCACAAGCTCTGCGTCAGGAGCTCTGGCTGATTTGATGTATGTCTGCACTTCGTCTGGATGGAGTTTGTTCCGCTTGCAATCCAGTGGTGCAGAGATAAAGAACTGATGACTGGAATTAAGGTACTGATTGCATTTGCTTAAAGTGATGTCATGTAAAGGAATGAAAAGGGACTGAATAAGAATTTGTTCAGCAAATAATAAATTCATAACATCCTAGGAATATAGAGAGCTTTTAAAAAGAAACTGTTTAACTAATGAGAAAACAACCTTTTCATATACTGTTAGTTTCCTCATTAACCTTTCGTGATAAGAAAAAAAAAGAAACCCAAACTCATACACCGTGATATTCTTTCTTACATTGCAGATAAAGGCAAAGCTAGAAATAGGATTTTAAATGATAGTATTGTGCAGCTCCTAAGAACAAATAATAGGGGTTTTTTATTTTTTCTCTTTTTTTTTCTCTTTTTTCCCCTCTTTACTCGTGACTAAGTGTACTTGTCCTCAATTTACAGGTAGTAAGTTGTCAGCATAGAAATATTCAGTGATGTTTCATATCTCAGAGCTGTAAGGAGAACCTGCACCCCCACAGTCCAGCGATCCTGCCCTAACATTTATTAAAATCAACAACAGATTTAGTGGATTCTGGAGCTCATCTTCAACCCCAAGGTCTCCACACAACTCAAGACCATGATGCAAACACTGCCCCATACTGTGCCAGTTTCTTGCCTGGTGGGACTCGCCCAACTCCAGAGGTAACTCATCTGGACTATGTGCCTGGCCAAATTTATTGGCAGAGATTGGGCAAGTTCTAATTCGTTTGTGCTTAATTTTCCTGTAAAAGGGTGCTGTGTGTATATACCATTAGCACAGTGAAAAAGAAATCAGGTGGGAGTCACTTTCCTTTAATACTAAATGCACCCTTTCACTGGGATAAGGAAAATGATGCTGACTTGAGAGAGAGAAAGAGAGAAGCTTCCATTTCCAAAAAAATGTCTTATTACCTTCAGAAGTTAATTGCTTAGGACTAAGATATATCTCCTGGTATTCTGCATTTTATTTTTGCTCCTGCACTCGATGGATCTGGAATTCTCTTCCAAGCTGCTAACTCAATTTTTGCTTTTTAAGGCTCATTTAAAACCTTTCCTACTTTCCTCTGTCTGTGATTAATACTAATCCACTCTACCCTTTCTTTTCCTATGACTTCTTATATTCGCCCCTTGCTGCAGCCTGCAAGAATTCTAATTGGCATCTGCTCTTCTTTTTGGGTTTCCATTTTTTCCTTTCTTCCTGCTCCATTTTCTCTCCGTTGCTATCTGGGCTGCTCTATGCCATCCTGTTATACTTTCTAGCCCAGATCTGCCTAGTGCTGTAAAGGATTTGATGATTTTCTTTAGGAAGGACTCTAATAATAGCCACAGTCCTGCCCCTTTACAAATCTTCCTTACAATGACAAAAAAAAAATGTTCTGCCCTCTAGAGTGAATTCCATTGAAAAGCAAAAGTTCTTGTTAAAAAAAAGTAAAAAATCCCTCTCTGTTCTTGATGGATTGCAGAAATTTTAAAGGAGTAATGTTATAATTTATGGGGAATTTGAGCATAGATCTCAGAGCTATTAGTCAGGGTAACTTCAGCTATTATTTAATGAAAGCATTACAGTTTTCTTCTGTAATACAACAAGAAGCTACAATTTACAACAGGAAAACAAGCCAGCCAGAAGGTCTTGATGTTCTCTAGTGACTTTACTGTTGTCAATCAAATTAACATAGAAGATGCTCAAACACTGCTACTTTAATGGGGAGAGGGACAAAACTCCTGACACACTGCAGAGAGAAGCTTTTGAAAAACAAGCAACTGGATGCCATCTGAGCTGGATTAGGCTAGCAGAAGCCAGAGCCTAGGACTATAATGGGATGTGATGGATTTCAAGCTTTAACTGCCATTTCAGGTGGCCAGTGCCAAAACTGTGATTCCTCAGCCCGTTACTCAGCTGCTGTCTTGGCCTGGCTGCCCAGAGGTGAAGCTGTTTCCCCTGAGGACTGCTGTCTGACACTCGCTTCCTGGCCCTGCTCGTAAGTAGCTCAGTCCAGACAACTCCAACAAGCCTGGAGCCACGTTTTTCCTTTGGCCTCAGGACTTCAGAGGTCAGCACTCCCCACTGCCCTCCCAGCATCTCCTTTGGCAATGCCAGGTACTGCAACGCATGAGCTCCAAAGCAAAGTGTTCAGAGCCCTCTCCTCTGCTCTCTGCTCAGTAAGCAGTACTTTACCATTTACTTTTTTAACATGCTTTAGAGTCACACTGTTTACAGATAGAACATACTGTTAGACAGTTAGGGTAGCCTCCTATGCATGAAGGACCATTAAATACTGTTGTCACTCCTTTTTTTGATTAAAGAATGTTTTGCTTTCACAAACATTTCTTTAGTCAGCTCTTCATTTTCCTTTAGCATTGTCAGAAATTGGAGAACTCACATTTTCCTTGATAGCTGGTTCCAGTGGTTACTCTCTTTATCTGTTACAATATAATGCCCAATATAAAATTCAAATTTTTCTGGCTTTCAGCTTCTAGCAACTGCCTCTTGCCACACCTTTCCCAGTTACATTAAAGATCCCTATACTATACTGTATTTTTCCATTTACTATCCACTGTAATCAAGCCACAGCTTTTGGCTTTCTGCTCAGAGCCCTGTGCTATTGCTGCTGCAGCAGAGCCACCACAGACAACTTCCTGTGAGCAGCAGTTCTTCAATGCAGAATACAGGTGCCCTTTTGCATGCTTTCAACCCAGCTGCTCTGAATTATGGCAGGACCAGAGTAATCTCTGGGATGGCAGAAGAATGGACAAGAATAGCTGGTAATTTCTGCTTCCTCCGTGACCATCATCTTGACTTGCTTTGCCAACCTGACAAGGTTCTTTTCTTTGCTTTTTAAATACAAAGCTGTACATACATAAGGAATAAAAAGCTCTAATTTATTCTGCAAAAGTGTTCATCAAGTGAGAGACGGGACTCTGGGAAAAGATTAAGAGCTTACATTTTTCATTTGACTTATTTCACATAAAATTTCATAGAGGATAAAATGATGGGAGGCAAAGAAGCAATGATATTTCTGTTTTATCTCTGTCTAAGGACCATAAATCTTTCTGAAGTATCATTAATTATAGCAGCACCATTCACAACGCTATTGTTAAGGGTCTATCAGCAGTCCTATTATAAACCCCTATTTTCAGGGGCTTATAACTTGGTTAGAAGAATTTTGTTTCAGGCAAAAACTTCGCCAGGGCAATGTCTCCATCTAAGACAATTTTTTAAAAATGTAAAACACAAAGGAAAGTGTTACCTCTTTTGAACTGAGTAAGGAAGAGCCCAGAAACTTTCTAGGGGTACAAAGCTAATGCTGTCTTGGCTGATTGTATCTGTACCATTTGTGAATTCATAAGACTGTATTCATAGAAGTTACTTCAATTATTACAACTGAATTCAAGATCTGGAATATTCCTCTAGTGGCTGTAATGAAATCAGATTTTACTTCTTTTTTAGCTGCAGCAAGTCGAGAAAGAATTTAGGAGACCTGGAAAACCGTTTATGTGTTAAGAAAACTTCAGCATCTTTAGCCTTTCTATTTTTGTTGCAGGCACGACATACATTAAGAATCACTGAAGTTAATGGTCACATCCATCAAAGTGAGTTGGCTTAGCAGCAACACAGAGGAGTTGCTTTGTCATAGCTGAGCCCTGGTGAAATGTTAGAGCAGCACTGAGTTTCTCCTGATGTGCGGTGAAAAATGCTCTTCAACAGGCACCAGTGAGACTGGGAGGGCACAGGGAAGGAAGATCGCTGCTTCACCTACATTAACACCACCACCAGGTGGCCTTTTGCCTGTAGCAACTTGTAGGTTCATCGAGGAAGCCTGAGAGCCCTGCCTAGTTGTGTCCTTGCACATTAGGAAAGAGCAAGACGCTCAATAAGATGGGATCGACAAAATCATCGTGGCCTTTTTCTAAAGCAATGGATATTAATGAATGCCAACTTCTGGGCAACCTTTTTTCTGCTTTAAAGTAGAAAGATTAGATGAAAATGTATTTTGTGATGAGTGTGCTGACACCCTCAGGTAATCTCCATCCTCTGTCCTCATCAATAATCTAACACTCTCCCTTTCCTGTTACGTTACTGTCTGCAGTAATGCGATTCACTCTGGTCCCCTTAGATCCTATTAGAACCTCTCACATTACAAAATTCTTCCAGCTCTGCTCTATAGCGTACTGGGACTGTTTAGTCTTAACTTCTGCTGGCTGTTTTTCTCAACTTCAATTCTTTGCACAGGAATTGACTTTTGTGAATTGCACATTTAACCTAGCAGTGAGCGAGGAGATCAAAATAAGTCATGCATGTGGGTATTGTCCTATGGGGTCCCTAAAGCGCTCTGGTTCTGCTTTGAACACTGTTGAATATATCTTGTGGTAATGAGTTCCACTATCTCAAGTACTTTCTTCTATCAGTTTTTATTGTGTTGTCTTTTAATTTCATTGCATGTGTCCTTTGAAAGGATAAATAGGCCTGGGTAAATAGAAGAACCCTTTTCTACATATTATTAAATCCCTTATGTACCACTTTTGTATTACATCTCATTTCTCTCCTCTCCAAAGTAAAACAGTCTTAATGTTTTGTTTGTTTGCTTTTTCTAGTATGGAAATATTTCCATAGCTCATAATTTGTTGCTGTTATTTGAGCAGATGTCTTCCTGGATTTCTCCACAGTTATTAATGGCAAGACAGTTGTATTCAATGATTATATCTAAATACAGTTCTCAATGTGCAGTAAGACAGAGGTCTTTTCTGGCTGCTCCATCAACATCAGGAACTTAAGTAGGCAGAAATGGCTCTCTGACAACACTTAACTGCAGTAGAAGGTGGAAAAATGTGGAAAGTTCCTTTATTTGCCTCATTCTCCCAGAATGACTCTGCAGTGACACTTTGCACGCAGTGTAATGCTTCCTAAGTTTAAGGAGAAAACCATTCTTGCCGTCTTATCTGAAAGTGAAACTCCGACAGACTCAGTGATGTTAGACTTGCTCTCTGATCTCCAGTCTTATCTGATCTAATTTCAGCTTATCCACATTAATTTTTAGGTTCTGAACTTTAGAATATGCCCTGTTATCAAACCTGACTCTTCCCATTTTTACCATTTTACTTATTTTGTAGCATATTTCAACACACTGAAACCCCTGAGGCCTGAATCTCATGAACACTGCAACAATATGGTATAATTCTTGTGGTAACCATCTTAAACCAGTGCAGCTTCACCCTTTGGACAGTTACTCCTGGTTTGCAATAACAGAAATAAGAGCAGAATTGAGTATTTTGATGATACCAGGGTTCTTCCATAGCAGGCATGTTGGAACAGCTGGAGGACAGAAAAAGATGAAGCTTTCACATGGAGGAGATTGCAACAACCTTAACATAAGTCAGAGCTGACATCCAGGCTTTCTATTCCATGGAACTAAGTATAAGTAGAGTTACAAGAAGATTTACGTTTGTAAAAGCAAAGGAATTCATGAGCTTTTACAGCAGGGAAACATTATAGCAGTTAAAGCCCCAGGTTTACTAAAGCAGCATGCACTTCTTGTGGTTTTGCTTATTAGCAAATGGGTTTGTGCTGAAAGCCAGGGTTTCCCCTTGTTGTCCCCCAAATCCCTGCATCATTGTTCCTGCAGTGCGAATGTAAGACCAAATCATACGCTTCATCATAACAAGAAGGTCCAGATGGATCTCATGCTGCTGCAGAAAGGGCTGGACAGAACAAACTCCACAGCAGCAACCTTTCTGTCCAACGCCCAGCGGGGAAAAGTGGCAGAAACTCTGCAGACCAGGGGGACAGGGAAGCATCTCTGTGCAGAGCGCAGAACCCTCCACCCTACCCCAGACTTTCCCTGGCTTACCAGGGAAAAGCACTGAAATTCGTTGCTCCCTTATCACTTTAGGGAAGCTTTCTGTCCTGTCTTGTGCTCCTTTTCTAAGGGTTATAAAGTACTTCTGTTCCAGGGCAGTGCACATGGAGATTAAATTTTCATCACAAACATGATGCCGCTTTTGATTTCAGCATTTATCTATCTTCTGTTCTCATATGGCCACACTTACCATAATATCTCATACTTCACAATCTTTAACACATTACTTATCCCTCCAAAAAGCATGTCTATGAAAGGTACCTGAAAATAAGCAATAAACCATTTTAATACTGTGACCGTCTGAGGCTATGGATCTTTGAGAATTTTATTTTCATTAACTCTGGACTGCTATTCATAACCTTGAGACTGATAATGCATAGAAAACGATTTTATCGAAGTGTAAACCCCTCCTTAGTGTATGTATTAGAGGTCTGCAATTCAGAAATTAGTCTTTTCCAGGCCCTAAATACAGAATCCTGTCCTGTGCTCAGATAAAAAAAAACACCCAAACCTTACAGCTCTTAGAGAAGCCACACTAATGAAAATAAGGCCTGCATATTTAGTAATTTATTTTAAATATTGAAATTAATAGATGGATTAAATATCACTACTTATAGTTAATACCACTTTTTATGCACTGGCATATTATGTTCTCTGCACATTTTTCTTTTTTAAAACAAATGAAAAACCAAAACATTTTGAGAATGCTGATTCTTTTAAGATCACTTAGTATTAGCATTCTACATCTCTCTGCACCATTTTCTTTGAAATTATAAAATTAAAATCAAGATATGGGGATGCATTTGAGCCACTGCTCTCTTTTGGAGGGAATTAAAAGCTTCAACTGAGTTTCCTCCACCCTCTACAGCTCCACTTGTGAATTTGGAAAGGACACTTAGAACCTTAAAACCCCTCACAGTCTGAGGCTGAGCAGCTTCTGACAGAAAGCCAAGGCTATTTTGGTGTTATATGTGACTGTAAGTACTCTGAGAACAACTAAGCAGCAATTAAGTTCGGGAATATCATTGATACAGTCATAATGGTGATCAAGATCAGTAGCATAAATATGAATTTGTCCAGCATTGAAGGTGAAAGGTAGGCCTGAAAAGACAGTTCCAGATGTGAGCGTGAACCGTGAAAGTGTCTCTGAAGATGGGACCAGTCAGAATGTACCACGTCCACTCTAGATCTCGCCCACAGAGGACACTAAAACAGCATCCTCAGCAAGTCAAAAGGGCCCAGATGCCTAAACCAGGACGTAGGTGAAATCCTCGTATGCCTCAAGAGAAAGCATAGAAATGCACTGCTCTCTCGCTAGTCAGCCCTGGAGCTCTGCAAAACTTCGCTGTTACCAACACTGCGGCCGAAAGAGGCGCCAGGAGCACCGGCTGCAGCCGCACAGACCCCGGCAGCAACTCGCGACATTGTGGGAAGGGGCGGTGGCCGCTGGCGCAGGGCATTGTGGGAAAGAGCAGGCCCAGCCGCGCAGGGAATTGTGGGAGCGGTTTTAGCCGTGAGCCGGGCGGTGCAGGGCGTTACGGAAAAGAGGGGGAGCCGCA
>NW_010171513.1:0-1623 GCF_000695765.1 Mesitornis unicolor
CCATGTGTCACCCAATGTCCCTCCCAGTGTCCCACTTTGTGTCCCCAGTGCCACCCTCTGTGTCACCCCATGTCCTCCCAGTGTCTCCCATTGTCACCTGGTGCCACTCTGTGTCCCCAGTGTCACCCCCTGTGTCCCCAGTGTCCCTCCCAGTGTCACCCCATGTCCCCAGTGCCACCCCTTGTGTCACCCCATGTCCCCCCCAGTGCCACTCAGATGTCCCCAGTGCCACCCGTTGTGTCACCCGCTGCCACCCCATGTCCCCCAGTGTCACCCAGTGCCGCCCCATGTGTCACCCTATGTCCCTCCCAGTGTCACCCAGTGCCACTGGTGCCACTCTGTGACCCCAGTGCCACTCCAGTGTCACCCCATGTCCCTCCCAGTGTCCCCAGTGCCACCCCATGTGTCATCCCCTGTCCCCAGTGTCACCCCATGTCCCCCCAGTGTCACCCAGTGCCCCTTCTGGTGCCACCCCATGTGTCACCCCCTGTCCCTCCCAGTGTCCCCCATTGTCACCTGGTGCCACTCTGTGTCCCCAGTGTCACCTCCTGGGTCCCCAATGTCCCTCCCAGTGTCCCCCAGTGCCATCAGTGTCACCCCATGTCCCTCAGTGCCACCCCTTGTGTCCCCCACTGTCCCCCCAGCGTCCCTCCCAGTGTCCCCAGTGTCCCCCCGCTGACCCGTGTCCCTTGTCCCCAGATGTCCAGCTCCCCGCTGTCCAAGAAGCGCCGCGTCTCCGGGTCCGAGGCACCGCCGGGCGCCACCGGGTCCCTTCTAAGGGGTCCTTGTCACCCCCAGGGTGGCCCTGTCACCCTCAAGGTGTCCCCATCACCCCCTAAGGTGGCCTTGTCACCCCCTTAAGGGACCTTTGTCACCCCCTGGGTGTCCCCATCACCCCCCAAGAGGATTTTGTGACCCCTAAGGGGACTTTGTCACCCCCCTGGGTGCCCCCATCACACCCAAAGTGTCCCCATCACCCCCTAAGGAGACTTTGCCACCTCCTGAAGTGGCCTTGTCACCCCCTAAGGTGGCCTTGTCACCCCCTTAAGGGACCTTTGCCACCCCCTGGGTGTCCCCATCACCCCCCAAGAGGATTTTGTGACCCTTAAGGGGCCCTTGTCACCCCCTTGGGTGTCCCCATCACCCTCGAGGTGTCCCCATTGTCCCCCAAGGTGGCCTTGTCACCCCCTTGAGTGGCTCTGTCATCTCCTAAGGGGCCCTTGTCACCCCCTGGGTGTCCCCATTGCCCCCCAGGGTGGCCTTGTCACCCCCAAGGTGGCTTTGTCCAAGAGGATTTTGTGACCCTTAAGGGGCCCTTGTCACCCCCTTGGGTGTCCCCATCACCCTCGAGGTGTCCCCATTGTCCCCCAAGGTGGCCTTGTCACCCCCTTGAGTGGCTCTGTCATCTCCTAAGGGGCCCTTGTCACCCCCTGGGTGTCCCCATTGCCCCCCAGGGTGGCCTTGTCACCCCCAAGGTGGCTTTGTCACCCCCTGAAGTGGCTCTGTCACCCTCTAAGGGGCCTTTTTCACCCCCCTGGGTGCCCCCATCACCCCCAAAGTGTCCCCCTCACCCCCTAAGGTGACTTTGTCACCCCCCTGGGTGGCCCTGTCACCCCCTCAAGA
>NW_010171514.1:0-4788 GCF_000695765.1 Mesitornis unicolor
TCTCAGAAGGGAATTGCCCACTACAGTTACCTTTCGTTCTTTCTTATCAGAGGCAGTCCTAAGGCATGGAGTCGGCTGCCTCTTCCTGCATGACCGTGTAGGCAGGCCTTGCACCACATCCTCACTTACCTCTTCTTCAAGATCCAGGGCCTCAAACCTATTATGGAGGTGCACCTGGGGAAGCAAAGCAGGTAGAGAGGGAGGTTGCCCGTGACGCCAAGGTGGAACTCGCTTCCAACCCTCATCGTCTTTTTGGTCCCCTACCCCTGCCTGACAGCGACAGGGCAGGGACTGTCTTGGGTCTTCCCCCTCCACCCGACAGGGCAGGGGGTCCATCCGCTTTTGGGGGGTATCCCCCTGGAGCCTTTCCAACTGGCTCAACAGGGAGTTACTCCACCAGTTGATCTCCTTCTCACGCTCTCTGATGGACCTCAGTGTCTCGATCTCTTCCTTAAGTTTCATCACCATGCTGAGCAGATCCTGTACCTGCTCACACTTCACGCAGGTGGAATTCTGTTCAGCCGGAGACCTGAACAGCCACGGTTCAGGGCAGAACCTCTGTCTGAGTCGCCATAGTCTTCTTGACACAAGCTCTCTTTCTGGAGGAGACCATGGTCGGCAGCAGTCTGGGACACTGGCGATAGTGTGAGGATCTACAAGCAAGGAGTGACAACCTCTGTGCCCTACTACACAAGCTACCACACCCGCGTCACTAGCTGGTTGCTCCTCCCAGCGCCTGGTGGGCCAGTCCGGCCCTCAGCGCCCACCCTGCTTGCCCTGGCTGCTTGCCCTGCCTGCGCGAACTGCTGTGCAAACTGCCGCGCCACTCCCTTCTGACGCGCCACTCCCTTCTGACGCACCACTCCCTGTTTGCTGGTCCTGTTCGCCGCACTCCAGGTCAAATATCTGGCAAAATTCCTCATAACGAATTTAGGTGCATCTCAACTTTTTTCTAATCAACTGAAGAAAATAGGTACTTTTAGGGTATGAGTCACCCCATCCACAGGTAGATATTTTAAAAGGTCTAGTGAATCACACCTTAAAATGTCAGTTCTGTCCACTGACTTTAAAGGAGATTAAGATGCAAGACTGAAATATAGACAAATAAATCCCTGATTTCTAGAATTAAGCAAAATGACCTCATCACAAGTGTCCTTCTGCTTATGGCACATGCAGAATGCATGGACAGGAATGAGTTCTGCATACAAAGTTTTTGAAGGTTCTATTTTTTATTAAGGTAAGGGTAGGTAAAGTGGTTTTGTCTCCCACTTTTTTGGCAGTAGGTCAGCAGGAGGAAGTAATTCAATTCACTTTGCAGCTTATGGTCAAGCCCATTTCTTCCTATTCACCAAGTTATAAGTTAGTAAATTTATTCAGGAGCTATGCATGCTTTAGGCAAAGAGGAAAATCAGAAGAAATATGATGCAGTAACTTATGTTGTAGGACATCTTTCTAGCAGACATAGGCTTAGTCAAATGTTCCAATAAACTTTAAGTATTAAAGTGCCAACATTGCTGTGCCTTGTTTAGAGTGAGCTCAGGCCAGGACAGGCTTTTCTGCAAAAGTAAAGCTAAGCAGTGCCAAAAGGTAGGTGCAGGAACTAGATTTTTTAAAAAATAATTTATTTTTTATTAATTTATTTTTTAAATGAAAGCATAGGAATGTGTGACAAAGAGTTATTCAACTCTTTTGGACTTAGACTATTCTGAACCTATCCTAAACATGTATTTAGAAAGACTTACAGATAAATTTACTGGTAAACATCTCTAAGGACTTCAGAAATAATTGGATGCTACATAAGCTAAGCAAGGTTTAAAACTGTCTCAAAAAATTTTTCCCATTTGTGGTTTTTGAGAATAACTCCTAGGTAGATGAACCTGTCAGCAGTAGTCTATTGATACTACCTGTTAAGTAACCCAGATATATCATGAGGAAAGTGAAGACTTAAGTTAAAGAACTTCATTAGAAAACTGATGGAGACTTTCTTGAAGGTCTGTGCCCTAACATGTCAGATATTCAGGAATACTTTTTCATTGATTATGAACACAGTCCCAGAAGGATTATTCAAAGGTAGATAATTTCAAGCTGAAAGAGGAAAGTAAGGAATCTAAGAAACCTTGGTCTTCACACAAAGAAAACAACCACTTTATTTATGTATTTAACTTAAATATACAATTAAGAGTATAGGGGTATACTGATAAAAATTATGAAAGTTATGTGAAATAGATTATTACTTCTGAACTGAAATTGTGTTTATGAGGAGGAAGCCACGCTGATTTGTATTAAATATCTTGAAATGAATGTGTGGGCTGCAGATGAATCAGACTTAGTTTCCCAGTAAAAAGAGTTTTAAAAATTATAAATAATTGTTAAAGCGGGTATTAGTTTCTGAATCTACTTGTATGATGACATGGAACAGAATTCAGAGACAACAGAATTATCAGAAACCCAAACCAGCCAGTTCTGCAGAGCAGTACACATCATATATGGGCTAACAAGTTCTGCCTAGGAAGCAGTCTACGTACAGTAAACTGGAGGACGATTTGTCCAAGCCAATAGGTCTCACTTTTTCCCAGAAAAGTTAACAGGAATGTGGATCATGGTTAGTTACTTTATACTTTTAAACTCCTGTAATACTGGGTTTATCAAAGCTCAGATAGTGAAGCACATAACCCATAATGCTTACTTTTATGATTCCATCTTAAGAGTGTGACTTCGCCTGGAATTGATACCTTAGCTGCTGAGGCACTCTGCAGGTGAGTGTTCAGCTTCCAATCCCTCCCAAGATAAGGAAAACATAAAAATCAGACTTCCAAAACTCGGAGCAAGTGGGTTCTTCATTAGACTGTTGCATAAAGATTTTCCATAGGGCCATAACAACAAGTACTTGAGGTTATTTATGATCAGAATAATTAAATTTTGAAATAGTTTAGGCAGTGCTGTCTGATGTTGAGATATAATGTGAGAAGCAAGCCTGTCTATCCAGGATATCTTATTACATCTAACTATCTATGCGAGTAGGAAGTTATGTGAACAACTCAGAGATGTCTTGCATTCACTAGCCCTTGTTCTTGTGGGTGACTTTAACTTACCAGATGTCTGCTGGAAGTACAACACAACAGAGAGGGGGCAGTCTAGGACGTTTCTGGAATGTATGGATGATAACTTCTTGTTGGAGCTAATAAGTGAGCCTACCAGAGGTCATGCCCTGCTAGACCTACAGTTTAAGAACAGGGAATGACTGGTGGAAGATGTGGTGGTAGGAGGTCGTCTTGGGCACAGTGACCACGACATAATAGAATTTTCAATACAAGGTGAAGTAAGGAGAGTCATCAGCAAAACCTTCACCTTGGACTTCCAGAGGGCTGACTTCGATCTATTCAGGATGCTAGTTCGGAAAGTCCCTTGAGAAGCAGCCCTCAAAAACAAAGGGGTCCAGAAAGGCTGGGCTTACATTAAGAATGAAATTATGAAGGCTCAGGAGTGGGCTGTGCCTATGTGCCGAAAAAGGATGTTATGGAACAGAATTCAGAGACAATAGAAGAAGACTGGCCTGGGGAAGAAGACCGGCCTGGCTGAGCAGAAAGCTTTTGCATGAACTCAGAAATAAAGTAAGAGTATATCAACTTTGGCAAAAGGGGCAGGTGAAGCAGGAAGCATTTAAGGACGTTGTAAGGTCATGTAGAAAGAGAATCAGAGATGCAAAAGCTCAGTTAGAACTTAATGTAGTTATCTCTGTTAAGGATAATAAAAATGCTTTTATAAATATATGAATAACAAAAGGACGGTCAGATAAAATCTCAATTCCCTATTGGATGAGAAGGGACTACTACTACAAACATAGTAACTGAAGACAAGGAAAAGGCTGAGGTATTTAACACATTCTTTGCCTCAATCGTTATCAAAAAGATTGGCTACCCTCAGGGCAACTGGGCTCCTGAGTTGGTAGACAGAGATGGGGAACAGAAGAACCCTCTGGTAATCCAGAGGGAGGTAGTTAGTGACCTGCTGTGCCACTTATATCCCCACAAGTCTATGGGTCCAGATGGAATTCACCCTAGGGTGCTGAGGGAGCTGGCAGAAGAACTGGCTAAGCCACTCTCTCACTGACCTCAGTGCCTAGCAAGATTATGGAGCAGATCATCCTGAATGTCATCAAGCAACATGTAGAAGACAACCAGGGGATCAGGCCCAGCCAGCAGGGGTTTAGGAAAGGAAGGTCCTGCCTGACCAATCTCATCTCCTTCTGTGACTGGGTGACCCACCTACTGAATGAGGGGAAGGCAGTGGACGTGGTCTGTCTTGACTTCAGCAAAGCCTTTGACACAGTCCCCAGCAGCATCCTCCTGGAAAAGCTAGCAGTCCGTAGTAGTATGAAGTTTAACAAGACCAAATGCAGAGTCCTACACTTCAGCCACAATAACCCCATGCAACACTACAGACTGGGGGAAGAGACGCTGGAGAGCGGCCCAGCATAGAGGAACCTGGGAGTACTGGTTCACAATCAATTGAACGTGAGCTATCCGTGTGCCTAGGTGGCCCAGAAGGCCAATGGCATCCTGGCCTGTATCGGGAATAGTGTGGCCAGCAGGAGCAGGGATGTTATTCTCCCTTTGTACTCAGCACTGGTGAGGCCTCACCTTGAGTACGGGGCTGTGAACAGTTCTGGGCCTCTCACTTCAAGAAGGACATTGAGGTGCTGGAGCAGGTCCAGAGGAGAGCAATGAGGCTGGTGAAGGGACTAGAGGGAAAGCCTCATAATGAGAGGCTAAGGGAGCTGCGGTTGTT
>NW_010171515.1:0-5437 GCF_000695765.1 Mesitornis unicolor
TCAGAGGTCTTTTCTGTGATTCTGTGATTCTATTTTGCTTATTGATATTATAAATGTTAGCATCAGCCATTAAATAAAGAACAGAAACCAGAAGCATAACCTCAAATATCTGGGAATTTCATTCCAGGTAGCTCACCTGGGTCTCGTAAAGATGCAGACATTTGGAACAGAAGGGATAGGGAAGGTACTGAACACAGAGTGACTCCTAGAGTATCGGGACCACCTCCATCATTTCACCTTCACACATTCCAGAGGACACCATCCCTGCCAGCCTCCTCATCCCTTGTCATGGATGTGCCACCTTGCAGAAAAGCCTAATCCCTGTCACTTATGGCTGGCTCAACATCCAACTTGCTAGTTACAGCTGAGATTGAATGGGTAGATGGAATGGATAAAAACAACTTTAATTACATAAATGACCTGGATTTGAAGCAGATGAATGGTATGAAGATTTTTAAACAAAGGGTGATGGGCATACTAACAGCTTCCACTTCTGAGGTGAAATGGGGATAATTTTATTTTTTTTAAAGTTATTTTTTATGTAAATATGTAGCTCGCCTTACTGTTGCAAATACTCAATTGCTATGGGAATGCAACATGCAAGGTTTCATATTTTACCTCAGAAATACCTCCACATATTCTGCTGTCACAGACCTTAGGTACCTGGAAGAAACTGAAAAGAAATTAAAGTAAATAATCAGAAGAATGTATGTGTTGACTGACATTAATTTCTATTCAAAATACACTTTGTAGATATTCCTTAGAGGACTCTCAAGAGTCATACTGTGAGATTTTCTAAGCATTGATAAAGATTTCTAATGACCGGTAGAGACTGGTATTACTTTCCAAATGATTGGTTTGGTTTTCTTTCATCTTTGAGTTTGTATGAAGCAACTCCTAATTTAAAGTCTTAATATCTTTCTTCTGTTTCCATATGCAGCAGATGGCACATGTGACTACATCTTACTTTCTAATTCCTATGTGACATTTATTATTCATCAGAAAGGAAGTTAAAAAATATTATTTCTCCAGTTTCTGGTTTGGCTAATCATATAAATTAAAATACTACTTAAAAGAAATTATACTTGAAGACATAAAAAATATTAGAAGTATAGCATAGGGGCCACCCAGTGGGGCAGCAGTGTATTTTTCTGACAAAGTGTGGTTCGATAAAACAAAGCACAACTGTTGAAAATGTTTGCTTGCCACAATCTTCTACTACATATTTCTGTGTTCATCTGGTGGTATTTCTCCATTAAATACTAAGGGAATTGGACCAATGCTCAGGTATTGGTGACCATATATTCGAATATACCCAAGTTTTCTTGTATTTGTGATTACAGATTCATTTCATAAGGCTCTAGAGAAGTGCTTATTAATGTCTCTTTTCAAACTTCAGGCAAGGATGTCACTTATTCTTGCAGGTGATTATCCTCACATGTATCTTCTGTCAGAAATATTCTTCTCTGACTAACTGTAAGTCTGTATTTTTAAGTGGCCATGGCATATGTATCATAGAATGGCAGGCTTAAGAAGTTAAAGAGTCTTGGACAGCAAGGCAAAGCTGCCTGGCAAATAAGAAAGAAATGAATGCTTATAGCTTATTTTTAATTTAGACTGAAGTAGTTCTAGTGTTGGGTTTTCAAAGACACATGAGTGTTTTAGAAACACAGATTCTTAGTATTCAAGGGGGCCTTTTTCCTAGTGAATTACTTTTTTTAGAAAAATGGTATTGTAAAAATAACTAAATCTCGTCCATCTCACAGGGTATGAGTTCCAAGTTTATCCATAATTGACTACCCTGTAAAAGTTTTGATGTGGATCTCATGCACTTTCTAAACTATTTCCTCTCCTAATGATTGAAAAAAATCTGGAGATGCAACTGTAGCTTCTGTTTCGTTTTTCTTAAAAAAAAAGGAAAAGAAAAAAAAAGTAGAATTAATCTACAATTTGGGGTTGGTTTAGTCTCCAAAAGTAGTAAGGCACTTTGGGTTATGCCTTTCTGCTGTATCTGCTGAGCATCTTGAGCATAAAGAGGTTGGTTCCATGGTAAAATGATTTTAAACTATCACATACTGCTGTTCTTAAATACAAAAACAAGTCACTGTTCAAAATATCCTGTAAAATATCTGTTATAAAGAAAAACAGAGTGTTTCTTATCAATTCATACTACTGTTGCTGAATTGCAGTCATAATACCTAAAAAGACTTCAGTGTGTCATCTGTTTATCCCCATTTTAGAAGACACATGTATCTTGCTGCATGCGAATAAACCTGTAACATTCTTGAATTCAGAGCATATATACCAGTTAGTCTTGTAATTATTATTCACTGTACACCATCCTACTCTGCAATCATAGATCCAGATTTCTTAGTTACAGTTTTGATATTGATAATTAAATTCCAATGGCTACAAAGTTAGATCTGCTATAGCAGAGGTTATACTAATGTATGATTTTAATCTGAACTATCTTGTAGAGAGTCACTCTGATAATTGCAAAGGAAGAACAGAAGAGGTGCTAAAATATACCCTTCTGTCCTAGTCAACAACATCCACTTTTAGAATTTTTTTAAAGCTCTGGAAGGACGCAGATCCTTTTGTTCTTATAGTTCCAGGTTATGTAATAACTTCAGTGATGCTACTTGGTTATCAACTTTTAAAGTTATTCCAGTGCAAATGAACCAGGATCTTCAGGTCTTGGAGTCACACCCTTCTCCAAGAGCCTGTCATCCTTGTTACACATTTTAAGAACTTCTGGCAGAATATCTCGAAACTGGAGAAATGTGGATTTGATGGATGGACCACGCACTGGGTAAAGAAATGTCTGAATGGTTGCATTCAGAGAGTTGCAGTCAATGACTCAATGTCCAAATGGAGACCAGTGACAAGTGGTGCTCCCCAGGATCAGTACTGGGACCAGTACTGGTTAACATCTTTGTCAGTGACATGGACAGTGGGATTTAGTGATCCCTCAGCAAGTTTTGCAGATGACACCAAGCTGGGTGACATGCAGGAAGAAAGGGATGCTATCCAGAGAGACCTGGACAGGCTGGAGAGGTGGGCCCATGCCAACCTCACCAAGTTCAACAAGACCAAGTGCGCCTGGGTAGGGGCAATCCCAAGCACAGATACAGGCTGAGTAGAGAATGGCTCGAGAGCAGTCCCAAGGAGAACGACTTGGGAGTGTCGGTCGATGAAAAACTCAACATGAGCCGGCAATGTGTGCTTGCAGCCCAGAAGGCCAACTGCATCCTGGGCTGCATCAAAAGAAGTGTGGACAGCAGGGCGAGGGAGGTGATTCTGCCCCTCTTGTGAGACCCCACCTGGAGTCCTGCATCCAGTTCTGGGGCCCTCAATATAAGAAGGACATGGAGCTGTTGGAGCAGGTCCAGAGGAGAGCCACAAAGATGATCAGAGGGCTGATGCACCTCTCCTATGAGGACTGACTGAGAGAGTAGGAGCTGTTCAGCCTGGAGAAGACTCTTGGGGGATATTATTGCAGCCTTCCAGTTCCTGAAGAGGCCCTATAGGAAAGCCAGGGAGGGACTTTTTATAAGGGCACGTAGCGACAGAACGAGGGGTAATGGTTTTAAAATGGAAAAAGGTAGATTTAGATTAGACATTAGGAAGAAATTGTTTACTGTGAGCGTGGTAAGACACTGGAATAGGTTGCCCAGGGAAGTTGTGGATGCCTCCTCCCTGGAAGTGTTCAAAAACAAATTGGACAGGACTTTGAGCAACCTGGTCTAGTGGGAGGTGTCCCTTCCCGTGGCAAGGGGGTTGTACTGGATAATCTTTAAGGTCCCTTCCAACCTGAACCATTCTATGATTCTATGATTCTATAATTCCTCAAAAATAATGAAAATAAGGTAGATGATAGTATGAATAAGACCTTATGTGAACCTGAATGATTTTATATAAATATGTGGAATTCCTGGACAGCTTTCCCTAAGAGGTGTACCTGTGCAAGTAATCTTGAAACCTTTAGACTTAGCTTAACAGTTCTTTTAAAAAGTAAGTAACAGAAATCAGATGTTCACACAGCTAAGTGATGCTAGTGATACTCTCTTCAGTCATCCTCTTTTCAGTCAATATAAATGCTCATCTGTTTTATTTATGCTTATGAGATTTTAACCTCTTTGTTCATGAAACTTGGATTAATTCTCATGAAGCTTGTAAAGGTTGGTTTTTTTCATTTTATATTTTTTTTAAATTTATATCTTTATCAATAGATTATGGCTTTTTATTTTCATAGTAATGTTAACCAGCAAGTACTCAGGTACCCAAACCTTAATAATAAGTCCTTTGCATATATTTATTTCAAAGTTTCTATGGTGATAGCACTTCCTATTAATATTTTCTTCTCAAAGGCAGTATATGTTTTCAATTTGAATCGATTGTTTTATTTATCTTTGTCTCCTTATGGTTCTAAACTAGGTATTAAAATAACTGACATTTATTTTCTTTAATATTAAAACAGCTACTAACATATGGATTAATAGGATCATACTCTCTACAGCTCCTGTAAGGTATTTGCCTTTGTGAGACATAAATAAAACAGTAATTATTATTCCAAGGATTTTCTAGGTTAATCTAATTAAGAATCCAGACTTGTTATGTCTTGGTTGGAGTTCTAGTACCAAAGGAATTTATAGCTCATTTCACTGGAAATTTGTTTTTGCCACAGCCTATAGAAAATTGCTACAGTACCTACAGCTTGCATCACACTTCCACAATAGCACATTTTTGCTATTACATGCAGATGGGCTGCTTAGTTCTTGCATAGTTAGTAATATTCTTCAGACTTGATCATAATGGGAGAAAAAAGATTGTAGTATATCCTGTAATTTTTAAATGTATTTTTCTGGTATATACAGCGTGACTTTCTCCCTCGCACACTTCCTCCATTTCCCTGTCTTTCCCTCTATCTCTCTAACACTGTACCTTGGATACCACTGTTATTCATTATGGTAGAGAAGTCCTGATAGATATTAATGTGGGAGCACAATCTTTCGTATATTTATTTTCAGAATATTAAAAACTATGGATTTATTGATGTGTATGGATATATTTTTCTTGCTAAATTTTATTTTTCTGTAACTGCAAGATTATTTATGTGACTTCTGATCAACTGTAGTTCTGGAAAACCACAGTACTTTCAGAAAATTCTCATTTGTTTGGTGATAGCTGCCGTCTTATATTTATTATTTTCAAATCTTATAGTTCTGAAAATATAAGATAAAAATGGACTTACAGTCTATTTTGCAAAACCCATACAATGAATGTTCTTTGGACACAGGTAAAATAACACATTATTAGCTTGCATTCATTTATTTTAAATCACAACCTACATTAAAAAAATATACAATAAATCTGCTGATGAAGGAAGTATTTCCCACACTTACATGCTTTTTTTTTCCTCTCAGCTGTTCCCTAC
>NW_010171515.1:5468-19810 GCF_000695765.1 Mesitornis unicolor
ACACCTTCTATTCACCAAAATTAATTCAACTGATAGCTAGGGGGGGAGATCAAATATTATCTTTTTTCCACTGATGACAGGCTGACAATTAGAAATCCAAGACACAAATTCCTTCAGTCATTTCTGAGGCCTTAAAAAACCTCAGTTAAACTATGCTGAACAAAACACTGGCAAAATATCTGCATTTGATTATATGAAACCAGTCTTTCCATCTGCACCAGGGCAGGTTTAGGTTGTATATTAAGAAGAACTTCTTTACTGAAAGGGTTGTCAAGCACTGGAAAAGGCTGCCCAGGGAGATGATTGAGTCATGATCCCTGGAGGTGTTTAAAAGACGAGTAGATATTGTGTTAAGGGACATGGTCTAGTGGTGGACTTATTAGGGCTGGATCAATGGTTGGACTTGATGATCTTAAAGGTCTTTACCAATCAAAACCATCCCATGATTTTTATTCTATGATTCTATGATCTTTTTGGTATGATCCTCTTCTCTTTCTTCAGTCCTATCAAAAGGAAATAAAATCCTTGTTTAACTCTTTCTAAAGTAACTATTATCACCAAGTAACAAATCAAGCTTTTAATCCTTGAAGTGTAGTCATAACCCAAATGCTTAGTATTTCATAGCTCCTGTAGAACATTTCTTTGGTTGATCAAAACCTAGTCTAGCCAATGGACCTACGTTTTCCATCTGAGACCACTGTACACAGCAGTCTGCTTTCTGCAAATACAGGAATTCACTCGTCAGTGGCAGAGACTTAACATATGTTCATAATCCTTTTCCTTTTACGGTTTTTTTTTCCTATCTAAATTAAATGGTAACGTTTTGGAGCCACAGAGTCCCTTAAAGATTCCCTTAGCCCCCATATTCATTGGCATATAGGCACAACAACAAAAAAAATCTAGGCAAAATGGGTATTGTTATTCAAACATGTATGAGCTTCAATTTATAGCTAGTTGTTACAATTTGCTTCACAGCAAGTATTCACTTTATGAAACAGGTGCCCAAAATTGATTTTGAATTATTTTTTTCCCCTCCATATTTCTAGAAATACAGTTCTTTCCAGAGCATGAAATAAATTGAAGAAGACTCTCTGAAGCATAATGTGCACTGAATGTATCTTTTAAGTGTGATCAGAGTGGAATCTTTCACAGTGAAGTCCTTCCTATGCTGGTGCAGCACTCTGTATTCATGGATACAGAACTGCACTTGTGCAGATGAAGCTCTGAAAACAAGAGCGACTTCCAAATCTATTGGGTTTTGTCCCCTTATTAAATGGTCTCGGAAAAGAAAATATAATGAAATGAAATTAAATTATTTCACAGGATTTTGTCCTTTTTATCCCAGTAATCATTTGGCCTTTCTGTTGAGGCTTTATTATTCTCAAACATGCATGATCCCCATGCAGATGAAACACTAACACAGATGATAATTTAAAACTCTCTTTATTATTGCTCATAAGAACTTCAATAAATAACTATAGTATTATCATTATTCAGTCTTGTTTTGACAAGACTATAACCTTCATGTTTCAAAATGAGTTAAGTTTGAATTTATCTAAGCCCAGGGTACTTTTTGTATTCTGAAAATGTCATGAAATTTTTACTGCTATATATCTTCACAGTGTTAATTTACCACCAGAACCATATATTCCTAATCTTAGATTACAGCTGTATAAAACACTCAAAATTTTTTTCATTAAAAGTATGCCTGTGGTTAGGTCAGCATATCTATATTTATTTTAGGTATCCTATCTCTAGTAATTCAGTAGAGACTGTAACACACATAGGAATGGCACAGAGGAACTGAGAAGAAAAGCAAATGTGAGTACAAGACATTTTTTTGTCCATGAAAGGAAAGTATATATTCTTATTCAAAACAATGTATATAGATTAAACATTTGCTACACTTGCAAAATATAACTTAATGATGACAGAGAAATAAAATGCCAAAGGTGATGTTTCAAAGTGTGTATTTCTTTTTATAAATATTCAGGGTTACAATTTTAAGGTTTTTTAACAAGTTGGAAAGAAATAATGACAAGTACACTGAAGCAAAAAGGTATCCAAAATAACAACATCTGGGAAAAACAACCATTTTAAACATGTCAGCTTGTGGCTGACTGTCCTGCTCTCCTACTATCAAAATGGTGCATGAAATAGAGATGCCTGCATATGTTGCTGTATGTGTAAATGTTCTTTGAAGGGAATTCCAGTGTATCATGTGCTATAAGAAATGCCATGCAGTAACGTTAATTTATTTTTGGTGGTGTTGTTTAAGCACATTAAATAGATACATAAAACTTACATGAGTTGTTGGCACGCAAGTTATTGCTTCCTGGGGACTGCAGTAAGTTACTGAAACCTTTTTGAAATTATGTCAGGATTTTTTGTAACTGAATATGCATATTTTACATGTTGGAGGCTGAAATACACTTTTTTTGGCAGGCTCTTTCAACAGATGCACATGCTGGGGCCCTATTCTAGGAGGTCTTACAGCATACTTAAGTCAATATTTGTGCATAATTTATAAAACTGAGCAGTGGAACACGGCTTTTCCATCAAATTTACACGATCATATTTCCCTCACTTTGTTTTTCACTTATAGAAAACAGGATGTAAAAGCCCCAGATATTTCAAGTAGTAAAAGAAAAAAAACAACTAAAAATTAAAATGTAGGATGAGGAACTAAACATTATTAGCTAATTCTAGTAGAAATTGACATTGTTTCTGAAGGAAAAGCACAAATGGAAAACAGAAACAAAGGGGAGTATTGAAAACTTGTAATAAGTCTTTCAATCCATACTCTCAAGTCTCTGAATGTTTCTCTTTAATTAGCCTGTCTTTCAATTTCTTTCAGGTTTTGATGAAAGAGATAAGCATAGGCAAGGTTGTACTGAGCAGAAACTATTTTCAAAACATGTCTAAATTGTTCATAATATTTGTTAAAGAGTTGCTTGTGTATCTTCTAGTTCTTTATAGTGCCTTCATGCTTTCCAGCTGTAAGAAAGGGAAGACACATAATAAACATGCTTGTAAGGAAAATGAATTGCTGTGTCTCAAACATGATGCTACAGCGACTGAAGGTCACTGAATTCAACCCACTAATTTATCGTACTGCCATAGTGATTAGAAATTGGTTGAAAAAATCATGATTTTACTACATCGTCAGCCATCTTCTACACAGAATGAAGGTTGCATAGATATTAGGATGAACATAGTTTGACTTTTTTTACTTGCTGCCAAATTATCAACAATAAAAATATACAATACAAACTAAATGAAATCTTGAAAGAGAGTAAGGATCACAGAGGACAGAGATGTTTTAATTTGTCTTCTTTATTTTTATAAGCAAAGAATGAGTCACATGCTGCTGGGCAGTGAATCAATAGCATTATGATGAATATCAGCTATATCCAGTATTTCGGCTATATCCAGTATTTCAGCTATATCCAGTGAATGCCTGGTACAGAATAGCTTACATATCCCTGAGTACACTAAGGTAAAGATTTTGGAGCTATTATGTAGAAAATAAACCTGAACTGTGATTGTTGTGGATTAGAATACACATTAGAATTAATGACAAATTATATCAACATAGTGAATGCCTTATCAGAACTATTCTGAAATATTTAGAAATCCAATAAGCTCTTATGAGGATCCCTCATTTTAATATTTTTTAAAAAATGTATTCTTCCATTTGGTAGCATTTAAAAGACATAAGATCAGTGGGGATTCTGGCATAGCTATATGAATGTGTACACACACAGATTTAAAAACATACTGGCTTCTCTTCTCTCTTCTGCCCTTGTTTTTCCTTTTTTTTTTTTTAATTTATGATATTATGTTGCCACTTCACCACAGGATCTGAGCATATGTTGTATTATCACACAACTTCAAGGTTTATGAGAAGTTTAATGAAGCCCCTATAGTGTACTCATTCATTTTGACCAGTGATGACAGCACGTCATTGATTAATTATTATTTAGAAATGTAGGACCAAAAGACAAAGTGAAAATACATTTTGTTCATCGTAATCTGCCATCAGTTGCCTTCAGATGCTAGCTTTAATTTAATTCCTATCAAGAAACAATGCCAGAGTAATGACTAAACCTCAGAATTTCTCATTCCTGGAAAAAGTATTTATTAGTCAATATATTAGCTAAAGCTTTTTGATGTGCAAATCTGAGAACTGGGTTATTCCTTCATTTCTGGTATCATAATAATCCTGCAATAAGTGCCCTACCTATAGTATCTTGTTACTTCTGTTTCCAGGACCAAGAAACACTACCATATTAAGCAAACAAACAAACAATCCAAAACTTAAAAGAAAATATAAAATCTGAAAAAAGGTTATAATGATTTCTAGAGTTTCAGAAAATGTCTTACTTTGGTTCTGTTTATACTACCACAAATTGTAATGAATAAGTAGCTTTGCTTTGCAATGAAAAGATTTTTATTACCTCTGCTATTAAGTAAAATGCTAAATATCAAACCACCTAGAAGTCACTAAAAACCACAAAGCTGGAGTGAACCTAAGATTCTATGATGCAGACTTGAGTAGATATCCAGATCTACTCAAATGCACATTAAGTTATTTGTTTTACTGAAAACTGAGAGAAATTTTAGCAATTTCAACTTAGAATTGCTTTTAGAATGGAGATTTATTTATATAGCTCTACTTTTTAGTGTAAGCCTTTGTTTTATACACTGAATAGGAAAAAAATTGGTAACAAAGATTTATTACTCCACAGATAACAAATGAACAACAACTCACAGGAAGTTCACGGTATTGCATGATAGTGAAGAACTTTTCTGGTGACAAGCATGGGCTGCCAATTTTAGAAGCAATTTTCAGCAACAAAGTTTAGATTTGGACATAAACTTTCTAAAGAATATGAAATAATCAGGTATAAGCATTTAAGTTTTGGCTCCTCTTATAAAAACAAAAGTATTTCAATGTGAAGAAATAAAGGTGTTTTACAAAATACACCAGGCATTGTGCTGCTTGTGCACATTTTTCTATGAGTGAGCTGATGTATGCAATGGCTCCAGATCACAATGCAACATCTGTGTTAGGAATATAAAGTAGTTGTTGTCACTAATCACAGCCACCAGAACACATTCCCATTAGTCAAAAGACTCTTCATTGCAGGAAAGATGTCTGCAGATTAGTGCTAATGAAATGTTTTTTTCCAAATATCCTGTCTTAAAATAGCTAAAAGAATCACTGGGAAAGTAGACCACAACTTAACTACAGCTTTCATATTCCTGGCAACTTTTATTGGCATTCTACTGCTGACACTGCTTTTAACATCTTACTGTCATAAATTTCAAATAAAATTATTATAATGTCAAAGCTATGGTGTTAGATCTGGTATTAAGAACATAGTTTACATATACAGTGATAAACTTCCTCATATAATAGAGAGAACTAGCCAAGAATTCAGCTTTATCAAGCGTAACATAACACAAACAACTAGAATAATGAGTCTAAGGACAATTTCCCAGTATGCAGATGTGATTAAATTGGGTGGAACATCAAGTAATGAGGAGTAATAAAGAAAGACTTGAATCACCGAAGAAATATGCCTGAGCTAATTTATAGTAAATAGAGTTTGACAAAGACAGATGTATCTCTAGGTGTTAAAGGAAAGAAACCTCATCTGTGTGAATGGAATGGTGCAGAAGCCTTCTCATTTCAGGCAGATAATCCACACCACTGTCAATATCCTATACAGTATACTTTATATATAAGCAGCACTTTATATATAAATATTGTTCCACAACTGTAACATGTGATGAAAAGAAATACTGTGAAGTGAAAAGAAAGACTGTGAAGTATCAAAAGGAAGAAAATGGAAAGGGAAGAAAAAAACCAAACCAAACCAAACCAAATCAAACCAAACCAAACCAAACCAAACAAAAAAAACCCCAGAGGAATAAGTGGAAAAATCTGGAAGTACTTTTGAAACCTTCAAAGCTAGATTCAAACACAGATTGAAGAGAAGAATTCTGCTTTAGTGGGAAGATTCTGTGGATTAAATACTCTGTTCTTTTCTATGTCTAAATCCTTATTATTCTTTGTAAGATTACCGAGCTCTGATTTCTTTTTTGAGTGAAAATATGTTGCTAAATGTTACCTTTGAAAATGGAGCAGGTTTCTTCTGCTTCTCTTTTTTTCTACACTTCCCTATATTGAAAATTTAAGTCTCAACATAAATAGTTAGGAAGTTTACTAAAGATAAGCAAATGTTAGCTACTTTAGCTACTTACTGAAATCTTGAACCAAAGTAGCCTAGAAAACTCATTGAAATAAGCAGACAACATGCATATATGTACCACAATATATTGGCATTCTATTGAAGATGTGCATTTAGTGATAGCTAGCCTGTATGTTTAGATTTTATCAGAACCTTTTTATTCACTAAGGGCTCTTCAGTCACCCTAGAAGGCCTTTCTGCCCCTTTTCAACAACCCAGATTATCTCTAACTGCAGTTCTATTATCCCTTTTAATTTACCATAGTCACCACCCCTAGCCTGAATCCAGCCCCAATGTAACAATTTATTTTACCTTTTGTGTGAGCTAACTTATTCAGTTCTCTCTCTCATCTCTTCAATCTGGTATCTGAGCAATAATGACAAATCAAACCCAGTGTTAAATCTGTGCCAATATCTCCTTCTCCTGTACACACAGAAGCAGCCAGACGTAGAAAAGGAGAACTCTCATTTTGTTGCACCCAGTGATTTCATCAGGGTTCTGAAACATAAATTTAAAATCCCAAAATGAAATTAAATAACCAGAGGCTCTCTATACCCTTAAATAGGTCAATGTGGAGCAATTTCCCAAGTTATTGAAACATAATGTAAAGCACAAGAATGACATTTGTTTTCAAGTCCTATTATTAATTTCCTGATACTTGAATGCATCAGCTGGTTGTTACAGCTATCATATTATCTATACATTAAGAAAGCAAGCAAGTCAGATAAATGTTAGTGCTTTAATTTTCCTGATTATTGCAGCTGGTTATTGGTGAAGTAAACTGTAAACTGGATGTTTTTGAGATTTTTCTATTTGTACTCACTCCTGAAATAAATCTGATGACATATTAAGATGAAATACAATAACAAGCAGAAAAGCCATGGTTTTAATATCATCTATTGAACATAAAATGAATGAAATGTTTAACATAGAATTTATGCTGTACTATCTCTTTTTCTTTCTTTGCTGAGAGAATTAAATTATAATATAAGAGAGATGAATAAGAGAGAATAAAAGTTCTTTATGTTTTAGGCTTTCATTGTTAGAAAATGGCTGCTGTACATAAAGTAATAAAGAGTATATACACAAATCTTGCCTGTCTTGTTTTGTCTCCTTTCAAAATAACCTCATCCACAAGGAAACTATTTTTCATTTTGTCTCTGACTTTAAAGTATACCAGTTCCCAAGGGAAGGGGAAGAATCAGTATTGTTCGTCAAGAACAGCAAAACACTGAAATATGTTTATCCTGGTTTGAGCTAAATAGAACTAATTTTCTATTTAGTGATTTTACTTCTCAGCTTAGTCTCTTCTAAATGTCTGTACTTGCTGAAACTAGCGGCATGTTTTTCCAGACAGTGTGTACTTTTACAAGTGATAATCAAAAGGCCACAGTCTCACCACGGGTGCCATATCTGCACCTATGGGAAGGAGTGGACACAAAACAGACCAACAAGGTATTCCATCCCACATTCATCATACTCAGTATAAAGCTGAGGGATCACGAGGGGCTCAACCCTTCCATCTTGGATCTTTCCTTCCATCTCACCCCCTTTGTGCCCTCTGCTCTGATCCTGCATTGACCGAAGTCTGAGCAGAACCCTGCTACTTCATCTGCCTCTGATCCTGATCCACATGTTGCTGCATCCTGCTCCCACCTGCTGCTGGGTCTGGTCTTGGACATTTTCCCAGTGCCCTGCTCCACAGAGCGTCTGGTGACATAGTTGTCATTGGAGGAGGGTGGGGGGAGAATTTTATATTGGTTTTATATATATATTTGTACATATATGTATATATTTCATTATTTTCTTCTTTACATTATTATCCTGTAGTATTCGTATTATTGTTTTATTAAATCTGTTAGTTTTATTTTCCAATCCATAAAGTCTCTCTCCCTTATTCTCTTTCTCTTCCATTCTGGGGATGGGAGAGGGGCTAATAGAAAGCATCTGTCCAGGATTTAGTGGCCGGCCCAGCTCTAAAGCATGACAATGTTTTAGGCATAATTATCTTAGACAGTAATTTGTATGTAATGGTTGAAGTTAAAGCTTACTCTTGAATAAGAAGTTGGTTATGCAAAAGTATACAATAAGCAAATTTCCATAGTAGTGGAATATTCTGAAAACCATAAAATATAATTTAATAAAGACAGGACAAGTCTTGTATTTCCAGGAGTAAAAATTCATTTGAACTTAATATAATAAAATAATCAGATACCTCACCACTATCTTGATACTAATACAATATTTCTTCAGGATTGCTGGCATACCGATGGGGCCAAATGCCCTTCCATAAAAGCAGTGTAAAGCAAATATAACTCAATCACCTTCTACTGTGATTATATACTTATTTTCCATCAAGAAATAATATAATTATTGGGTTTCGGCAGGGACATTTAACCATCAGGGCATTCTTGAAAGGAAACCTCAATAGTAGAATTAATATAACCTTTAACAAATATATCCTGTGAGAGACATGACCAAAAAAAAAAAATTACCACAACTAGGTTATGGCCATGCTAATACTTGTACGGTTTTTGCCAAGTCATTGTTTCACTTTGTTTCTTTACATACCCTCTCTGTATCTTTTGGCTCATCTGATGGTGCTTAGACTGTTAAGATTGTCTTTTTGCTGTTTTGCATATGTCTAGTCTGTTTCTTTGATGTATAGACACATATTTCTAACAGTAATTATTATTAGAAGCAGTGCTGTTTAACCACATGTTGTGGTACCTCTCAGTTTTCTCAGTCTTTTCTAATAAGCAAATGCGTGCAGGAAGAGGGAGGAAAAGATTACAAGAATTTAAAAGCATATGATTTGTGTCATAGAGAGTGCCAATGAGTCACTCTATTGTGGGTAAATGTACTGACTTGTTTATGTTTGGAGTTCAGAAAAAGTAGTAATGAGAGTGGAAGCCAAAGGAAGTTATGAGTTTGCTTCACTGAGTCCCTTTTTTTTGGCCATAAATAAACAACATTTCATTGTTCTATAAGATCAAAGAAATTAGATCAAGAGAGTTCTGTTATGAGCCATTGAGCAACTGAAGTTGATAAAGAGATACTGATTTCTGTCAACCAAGAATACACAACTGATGATACACAACCGAGGAGTGTTAAATAGCTGCAGAAAAGAAAAGTGATGCAACTGGTCACTGGTTACTTAAGTGCCATTATCTGTGCAGTGCTCTGACCATAGCATATCCAGGGTCACTGAAGATTAATTCATAAATTATTAACCTGAAGCCACTCCTAGTGTTCAGTTAGAAAATTAAATGCACCTTTCCCTCCTCTATGTGATTGTTTTCTTTTTCTGTCTCTGAAGCACCAGTTTTAAACCACTTGACAGAAACACAGATGTGCCTTTGAGCAACAGCAGCAATATTTGCTGTGATCCTACTCTGAACTTCATGATTAACTGCTTACTTACCCCTTGACTAAATGAACACATCACTGAGTGCTAGTTCTAAAGGTAGAACTTCCCGGTATAACTAATGAAAGAACTAGCAATGTCAGTACAACAGGCAGATTATCCTTTCCTTAAAATGGTACAAGTGTATATTATATACTACAGATGTTAAAAGTGTTTTTTCAAGTGAGATATCACAGCTTGGGTTGTTGTTATTGTTATTATTATTATTAAACTATTATTATTATTAAATTATTGTTATCATCATCACTTCTATGCTAACTCTACCAAAAAAAAAGATAATTTTTCAAACAAAGGCAAAAAAATTCTGTTTCAGATGCATGTCCCTCTGGACAGAGTCTGCCCTTCAGCAATACTGGTTTGCTGTGAATACAGAAAAAAGCCCAGCCCAAAGCATATCCAAGGTTTTCTGTCCTTTAGTTCCAGCATGTGACTACTTCACAGCACTGCAAAGGGTGTTTGTGCTCAGGTAGGGTTAGTTCTTTTTTTGAAAATCCATCACATTTATTTTTTTCTTCAGGTGCTTGGTAAAACAATTATTTTGTTTTTGCATAATAAATATTGGTTTGTTTTGATAATAGCTGGAGGGTATCTGTCAGTTTCTGGCACAATTTGAGAATAAAAGAAGCATCTCCCCTCTTAGGAAATAAAACTCCACTCAATTTATAAAGCTCCCCAAGGTCCTGGGGTTGAATATTTGAACAAATTCAGAAAACACTGGACTGAAAGGGTTTTAAATGTACCTTCAAGATGCACTCCAGGAAAATTTAAAAAACAACAAACCAAATTTAAAAAAAAAAATTTTTAAAAAATAAAAACCTCAACAACAACAAAACCAGCAAAAACCCAACAAACCCAAAAATAACCCCAAAGCATATAGAAACTCATTACAGCATCCTACTCTATGAAGATGAAAACACATCTACCACTTGATGATGCCAGTATGAGTAATCATCATGTTGCACAATGAAAGACCACAAAAGTGGCTAATAAGTGTACTTTCAGGGTGATTAAAATTGCTAATCAGAAGAGTGTTTTGCTGTGATTCTTGATAAGAATTTACATGTTTATTATTTTTTATTGTAATGGATATGAAAAATGCAATTACATTCATTAATATCTTCTTTTTATTTAGACTTTTTTGCTGTTCAGAGGTTCCCAGTAACATGGATAACATTTTTTATTACTGGCAACACTAGGGAATTTCACTAAATAGAGGCTTATAAGAATTACTTTCTGATTCTTTTTTAATTGCCTGTTTGATGCTAAAGTACATTCACTTTGAAATCTCTAGTACAAAGATTTGCAATATTAATAGCCTCAAGCTATTTTGGGTCTTAGTCAGTCCTTACGGAGACAGAGTTTGGGTAAATTTTCCCCTCCCCTCCCCACACTTAGTTTTATAGTAAACCAGTAGTTTAACAAGGAATTTGACTGAAAGACTAACTCAATTAGGATCTTCATGTATAAAAAAACCTCATAGAAATACTTTTCTAAGATGTGAATATGACTTGCAGCACATACATCAATTACTAAACAGGAAGTAATTAAATGAAAGATTTGCTGAGGCTGGAGTACACTTGAAAGAAAATTGAAACATTTAAATCTTCTATGGAATCATGAACTTTTTTATGACTTGCAATATAATGTTTCCACATACTAACACATGCAGCTCTGTAAGTGGACCTTTGTCTTACTACAGCTGAATGCTGCCTTTACGAAACCTGAGAAAACATTGCAGTGAAGAAGCACCCAAAGAAATAATAAATTAGCAAGTAAAACCTAATGTAGCTGCTGTGCACATGTTACATGTAAATCAGGAAGGTTGATCTCAGAGCTGAGCAAGTTGCTTCAGCAGTTAATTTCTGTGGTCCTTCAGGTCTTATGGCTTGAAAAACTGGAATCACTCACAAAAGAGAAACACAAAAATTAGGTACCACTCAGAAAGCATATTCCTAGTTTTCATTATTACAGCTTTCTTTGAGTCAATGCTTTGCTGCAGAAGCTAAATCAGCACAATTCTTCAGGAATGTTGTCTTTAGCATAGGACTTCTGTGAGACATCCGTAGCCAAAAAGACTGTTCAAGAGTTCTAGGTTAGAATATGTGTTTATAACAAGTGTGTACACATTATGCACATACATACATTCTTGTTACTTTTATGAATTAATACATTCCTCCTGAATTGTATGTTTTTCTTCCAATTTGTATAATTTTTGAGACTGTTACAATACTCTGTAAATCACATGTTCAGGAAAACTTGCACTGAACAAACATTACAGAAATCTTATAAACTCTCACACATCTTTTTCATTGCTTGATATCTGGACTAGTTTGACATATGATAAAGTGTCATGTTTGGAAACACTCTGATCATCAAATCATATCAAATGCTTCTGATTCAGCTTCCTCCTTACACCTTTCCTAATCTTAAGGCTTCTGCAATAAAGTCTCAAGAGGTTTTACATGAAGCTGTATTTGCTTCCCTGCTTCTTGTCTTCTGTTTTGCTTTTGGGACTGAAAGGCAGTAAGATGATCTCAGAAACAGCTGAAACTTTAAAAGGAGTTCAAGTGAATGGAAAACTAAAACATCATGTGACTGATTTTATTTGCTTTGGAAAACTGAATACCCTGCATTGAGTGGAACTGACTCCTCCGTATTCAATGGTAAAATTCCACACTGCCTTCATGAAGATCAGGAATTGACCTCTGATTTTCTGAGACTCAGAGATGAGTAGGTTTTATTACAAGGTTTGTGTATCTGTTGAAAGGCTTTACTAGTAGCTCATTGTACCTGCACAAAATTAGGTATATTTAGACTGCAAAAATTAATTCAATATGAAACTTTGTGAACAAAACAGTGTCTGCCTATTTCCAACAGTTTTTGCAACTAGATCTCTGCAAGCCCGTATAGACTTTCTGAAATAGAGTTTGTATCTGAAAGAGCCCAATTTTCCCAAGGTCAGATTGCTCTGTGAACTCAGATATGATTTATGCATGGTAGCATAGATCAAAAGTGTGTCAGAAGGAGGAAATAATTATATGAGACAAAATATGAAAAAATAATGAGGTCATTCTCTATTCAGGTATCCATATATGGGCCTTAATTCTTTCCAGAGAAAGGAAGATAAGAAACAAGAGAGCAACAGGGTATTTCAGATCCAGTTTTATGTCTTCTTGATTCTGAAACAAGGATTTTCTACAAAAACAACAACAACAAAAAATTTGGACAGCACCAACACTTTTGCTATGAGTTTAATAAAATATAAATTAAGCCATATATACACATATAAATATAAAAATATATGTAAGATGTAAATATAGACACAATCACACAATCTTGAATACAAGAAGCGTTACTTAAATGCATGAAAATCTCAATCATGTGTGAACCTATGAGGAAAAATAAGTAGATATCAAAAAATTTTGTTAACACAATGGAAAAAATACACTTTTTAATTCATGACACTATCCTGTAAGTACAGTGTAACTTTAAAATTAAGCATTAGTAACACACTAAACCTTTAAAAAGAACAAGTCAAGGACAAAGTCAGATTCAAGTTATAATAAGACAAACATAACCTTTTAGTAAGAGAAATTTGAATAATTCCGAAATCTTATTTAAAACTGAATTATACTCAGTACTGGCACAGGTGAGATGAAGCAAACCTATAAAGGATTTTGGGTTTAGTTGCAAACCTGGGAGATTTACTTATATCCCACTTGGTTATCTCACACACTTGCTCACTGGCACCCCCCTGCTACACCAGATTACCTTGTTTCCAGTCCCCACCCAGGAGGTGGATGCTGACCTAGGGAAGTTGGGCAAAAAGTTGTACCATTACGTGCCATGCTGCTGCTTGCAGGTACCTCTCTTGGACATCACCAGCCAAGGTCCCTGGGCATCTCCCAGCATTTGTGTCCACACAATTCTCTGATCTCTAGGATATTCCCCGACTTCCCAGATCTTTCCTCCAGCCACAATCTTCACTTTCTACTTCCTGCCTCCCATCCTTCTTTTTTATTTTTTTTTTTTTCCAAAACCACTTCTTCTTTTGGGAGTTCTTTTTCTATGCATCACCTCTTCTTCCCAGGACCCTACACCCACAGTTTTTCCAATATAGATAGTCTAGGTAAGGAAGCATAACACATGACTGGCCTTCTAATTGGTGGTTCTCTCTCAAGTTGCTTTCTCTATCGGTGTATTGGGTTTTCTGTGAGGGGTTTTTGGTTATGTCTTTGGTAACGGGGGAAGGGCTATGGAGATGGCCCTTTAAGAAGCTACCTGAAAAGCTCCCCCTTTTCCTTTGTCAGACCCACCTCTGACCAGGACCAAGCCAATCAGCGCCCCTGCGAAATCATGTATTTAAGGGGGGTGCAGGGCATGCTTTCTGGTACCAACCTGGACCAGTACAGGCCCAGGTGTGGGTGGTGCAGCCCTGGCCCTGCCCGACCTCAACTTAAGCCCCACGGCAGCTCCAGCCTCTAAACAGAGAGAGCTGGGAACTCTTCAGAACCATCAGAAGAGACCTGCAACAGAGAAAGGAGTGGGGTCTGAGGAGAACAACTTTTTAAAAAAACACCAAGGTCAGTTGAAGGAAAGAAAAGAGAGGAGGGAGGAGAAGGAAGACACAGAGCCCAGGTTCCCCTTTTGCAACC
>NW_010171516.1:0-1808 GCF_000695765.1 Mesitornis unicolor
TTAAGAAGCAGGCATTCTCTTTATTACAACATTGGATACATGGGGAATCACACTCCACCTAACATGCATACCATATGCTGCACCTGTCAGTCACAGAATCACAGAATCACAGAATATTAGGAGTTGGAAGGGACCTCAAAAGATCATCTAGTCCAACACCACTGCCAGAGCAGGATCACCTAGACTAGGTCACACAGGAACGCATCCAGGCGTGTTTTGAATGTCTCCAGAGAAGGAGACTCCACAACCTCTCTGGGCAGACTGTTCGAGTGCTCCGCAACCCTTGCAGTAACCTTATGTTTATGTTGAACCTCCTATGCTCCAGCTTGCTCCCATTGCCCCTTGTCCTATCATTGGACATAACTGAAAAGAGCCTGGCTCCTTCCTTCTGACACTCACCCTTTACAAATTTATAAACATTCATGAGGTCACCCCTCAGTCTCCTCCAATCTAAAGAGATCCAGCTCCCTCAGCCGCTCCTCATAAGGGAGATGCTCCACTCCCTCAACCATCTTTGTGGCTCTGCGCTGGAATCTTTCTGTCCTTCTTGAACTGAAGGGCCCAGAAATGGACACAATATTCCAGATGCGGTCTCTCCAGGACAGAGTAGAGAGGGAGGAGACAGAGTAGAGGGAGAGGAGACAGAGTAGAGGGGGAGGAGGATTATATTACCCTGTTAAATGCATATGCACTAACTAATTATAATATTCATTATTACCCCCGGAACTAATTATAATATTCTTTTTTTTTTTCTGGAACCATTTAGCACAATTATATTTTTCCTGGAACTAATTAGTATATAGTCATTTTTGGTACTCTCTGGTGGTCCCTAGTGGTTGTTGCTGGTACCTTAGTGTGAACTCTCCATTCTTGTTTTGAGGCCCCTTATAACAATTCCCCTTTTTGAGACTTCCAAAGTAAGATCTCTTTGAGAGTCTCACCTAGATTGCATAATTCTGATAATATTTTCGAAAATTTTTTTAGATATACACCATTGGGTACAACATCTTACGCTGCAATTTATAAGTACAAACAGACACACAAAAACTACAATAATTAAAGCTAGTATTATGATTAGTCTTTTGACCCACATTGACAAGTCAGGAAACCAAGAAGTTAACCATTTCCAAGTCTCTTGAAAGCCCAGGGATGTATAATCTTTTTGGACTCCATGTGAAACTTCAGTTTGTTGCCAGATTTCATTTAAATCAGTACTGGTCCTTCTGCTTTGATCCACATAGACACAACAGCTGATACTAATTACTATGCACATTCCTCCTTGTGAGGCTAAAAACGTATCTAGGGCCATTCTGTTTTGTGTAGCTATTTTGGCAACTGCTGAGATATCTTCTTGTAAGGCTGTAATAGCATCAGAAGTTTGATTTCCAATTTGTTCAATGAGAGCAGAAATGTTAACTATGGCTTTCTCTAAACGACCAAACAAATGAGTGAAATTTTGTAGGTCTTTCTATTAAGGGATCATGAATGATCTCAGCCATGGCTTCTGGTTCCCATTTAACCTTTCCGTTATTGTGATATTGTGAACTACTGTTCCTAAAGTACATGTTCCTGACCAATTTGGTGGCAAGGCTTTTCATGTCTTACTTCCACACAACCAGCACCTTCCACTACCTGCTGGAACATTCCAATAAACATCTAACTGTCTCTTTCCTTGGAATTACATAAACAAATCACAATATGGGTAATGCCTGACTGAGATATTACCAGAGGTCCCTGTTTTATTTGTAGTAACACATTTGACATCTTCAGACTTTGGTTCTGTGAGATGTGTCAGTCTGATTCGTGTT
>NW_010171517.1:0-16717 GCF_000695765.1 Mesitornis unicolor
CCCAGGATCCCGACGTGGGTACCAACTCGGTGCACACCTACCGTATCAGCCCCAACGTTTATTTTTCGCTCGAGGTGCAGACGCGCAGTGACGCCAGCAAGTTCGCAGAGCTGGTGCTGGAGCGCGCCCTCGACCGCGAGCAGCAACGCGCGCACCGGGTGCTGCTCACCGCTCTCGACGGCGGTGTCCCCGAGCGCTCGGGCACGGCTCACATCCTCGTCACAGTGCTGGACGCGAACGACAACGTGCCTGCCTTTGACCAGCCCTCGTATGGCGTGAGCCTTCCTGAGGATGCTCCTGCCGGTACCTTGGTCATCCAGCTCAATGCCACTGATCTGGATGAGGGCCCCAATGGGGAAATCGAGTACTCCTTCAGTGGGCACGCACCACCCCGCGTCCGGGAGCTTTTCCACGTGGAGCCCCGCAGTGGGCAGGTGCTGCTGAAGGGCCCTCTGGACTATGAGAGGGCAAGTCTCCACGAGCTTTACGTGCAAGCCAAGGACCGTGGACCCTCGGCCGTGGCTGTGCACTGCCGGGTGCTCGTTCATCTCCTCGATGTGAATGACAATGCACCAGAGGTGACCCTCACCTCTGTGTCCACGCCTGTGCTGGAGGACGCCCCGCCAGGCACCGTCATCGCTGTCATCAGTGTTCTGGATCGGGACTCTGGGGACAATGGGCGTGTGAGCTGCGAGGTTGGCCCTGATGTGCCTTTTGAGCTCCGCTCCTCCTTCCGCAACTACTACACGCTGGTCACCACGCAGGCGCTGGACCGGGAGGTTGTGCCCGAGTACAACATAAGCATCACAGCACATGACATGGGCTCGCCCTCCCTGGTGACCCACAGCACCCTCACCGTCCCGGTGTCCGATGTGAACGACAATGCTCCACACTTCCTCCAGCCCTCCTACAGCGTCTACGTGATGGAGAACAATGCACCAGGTGCCTCCATCTGCTCTGTCAGCGCATTGGACCCTGACTGCCAACAAAATGCCTACCTGTCCTACTCCATTGCCGATGGACACATCCATGGCATGCCTGTGGGCACCTATGTGTCTATCAACTCGGACAGTGGGCACATGTATGCCCTGCGCTCCCTTGATTATGAGCAGATTCGCAGCTTCCAGATCCAGGTGCAAGCACAGGATGCAGGTTTCCCCCCGCTCAGCGCCAATGTCACCGTCCACATCTTCGTGATGGACCAGAATGACAACGCTCCGGTCATCGTTTCCCCCATGCTGCGCAATGGCTCCATGGCCACTGAGCTGGTGCCGCGATCAGCCGGGCCTGGCTACCTCGTGGGCACGGTGTCGGCGGTGGATGCAGATGCGGGTCTGAACTCCCGGCTCTCCTACCAGCTGCTCCAGGCCACTGACTTCACCCTCTTCAGCATGGCACCAGACACGGGCGAGCTGCGGACTCTCCGCTCCTTTTTGGAGCAGGATGCAACCCGGCAGCGGCTGGTGGTGCAGGTGTGTGACGGTGGGCAGCCAGCCCTCTCAGCCACTGTGTCCCTCTTGCTTTCAGTGGTGGACACCATGCCTCAGACTCTTTCTGACTTCAGCGAGTTCAGCCTCCCTTCAGAGGCCTCCTCATCCTCCCCACTCACCCTCTACCTCCTCGTCTCCCTGGGCTCCATCTCCTTCACCTTCCTCCTCGCCATCCTCATCCTCACAGCCATTCGGTGCCGTGGAGAGCGGCGCTCCTGCCAAGGTGATGGCTGCTCACCGCCCCGCTGCCACTGCTGTCCCGGGACCAGACCCTCTCCTGATGGCTTGAAGACGTCCAACCTGACGGCACAGCCCCCCACGGGGACCACAGCTGCCACCTGCCTCGATGTGCCCGGGGGTGGCCCCCCAGGCTACTGCTACAAGGTCTGCCTTGGTCCTGAGTCTGCCCAGAGTGACTTCATGTTCCTCAAACCCTGCAGCCCACCCCGGAACAACGAGAAGGACCCCGGGAAGCGGTCCCGGCCAGGCCAGCATCTCCAGGTCTCCAAGCAGGTAATGCTATCACTCGGGGTGGTGCTTACCAGTTCTCCACGGGTCCCCCCAGCTCCCTCCCTCAGCCTCTGCCTCTGCCATGAGAGTAACCAGGCACCGTTCTTCCCAGAGAAAAGCCGGTGCCTTTGATCAGTGCAGGAATTAGGAGCCGTCAGGCAGCAGGAAACTCTCCACTGAGCTTCCCGACGGGTCTCATTACCGGGGGATGGCAGACTCGGCTGAAGCAATAGGATATCCCTTCCTGACGCCTTTTGCACCCACTAGAGGCAATGGAAATGCACTGGTGCCCTGGGGAAATGGGATGGTGGGGGCGGCAACTCCTTCATGTGGGTGAGCAATTCACGCTGGGACTGCCTGAGCATCACTGCCGCTTCACTTCCCCCGTGCCGGCGGGGGTCTGCAACGTTCTGGTGCTGCACCCAGGGCTGGTCCTGGCCTCGCTGGCAACATTCATGCCCCTGGTTTTGGTACCCAGGCCCAGCTGCTGCCCTGCACCAGGCTGTGCCAGTGGGGAAGGAGTGGGGTCTTTGGGGTGGGATTTTGTTGTCAACATTTGTTAGGTATTGAAATGAGGAGTGTCTAATTTTCCCAATGAAAGACTCTTTCCGAAACGCGATTACAAGGATGGAGAGTGATGAGGCGTCTAATCCACTTACGTTTGACTTTTAATAAAACAGCCCTTCCATGGTGAGCCCCAGACTCGCTGCCAAGAGGCTCTTCCTGCACGTCTCCTTGCACCGCTGGACTCACGTCCCTAATAGGTTAATGGGATTTTCTTCTGGTTGTTTGCAGCCTCCCTGGGACATGGGGTATGCAGCCAATTTCTGCACCTCACACCCTTTGGTGCCTGAGTCCTGGGCTAAGTTACCATCACACCCACAAAAAAGGTCTTTTAAAATTAACACAAATAGGAAAAGCCTCTCACTCTCCTCAGAAGGGCAGACCTTGGCAATTAAACGTGCAGAGATGGAGAGCAAGCCCCAGGCTACCCCAATGTCTCAGGAAGGTGGGGAAGGTCCAGAAGGAAACAGACTCAACGCTGCCTCAGTTTCCCTAAAATGGGAATGCGACTCTTCCTTCTCCACGAAGGAGGAGATGATTTCTGCATCCCCAGCTACTGAAGTCTCATGCTGGGCAGATTAATGGAAGGTCCCAATAACCAGCTTTACCCTTCCTTGTGTTTTCCAGATCAAGCAGCCCAACACGGACTGGCTGCCTCCAAGCACGCAGCGACCTGCCCTGAAAAGGTACCAAATCTGGCACTGTGGGAACAGAGGGAGTGGGTGGAAGAGGGATGTGGGGACGGGGAAATCATCTTTGACCAAGCCTCCTCTCTTTAGCTCCCAGAGCCTGGAGGACATGGGGGAAATCCAGAGAGCCTTCCAGAAGGAGCACGAGAGGCTGTGCACGCTGGTGACTCCTGTCTCTGGTTAGTACTGGGGCACTGGGACTGGGAAGAACAGATCCTCTGGTTGTTTGTGGAGATGCAGTGGGGGGATGGACACATCCTTACTCCTAGCAATGGTAGAGTTTTGTGGCCCCGTTAGGGAGGATGGTGACACTTGGATGTCACTGTCCCACTGAGCTATGGATGTGACCTCCCCTGAGCCAATCTCACACCAATCTTTTCTCCAGAGTTTCAGAAGGCTTCAGCAGGCACCAACAGCATCTGGACACCCCAGTACAACCCCTTGTACCCTGGGCACATCCCAGCCCCAGATTATCAGCACAATGTCTACATCCCCGGCACCCCCACGCTGCTTTCCAGCAAGGACGGACCCCTCTTCCTGGGCCGGGAGAACAAGAACAGCTTCTCCACCTTTGGCAAGAGGAAGAAGATGACGACTTACTGCGACATGCATGACAGTGTGGTGATCAACAACGATCTGAAATAGTGACCAGCGCTGGGCCTGGGTGGCTCTGCTGGAGGCCCTGGGAATCATTTGCATTATTTCAGCTGCTCGGTCCACCCACAGCACACAGCTCCACGTATGGACCACTTGGGACTTTGCAGAGCTGCTGAGACAGTGGCTCACCAGGGCATGGGGAAAGAATTTAAGGAACAACAGGCTAAGTGATAGGGATGGGTGGTGGTGGTGGGGCATTTCTCCCATCTCATCCTGCAGAACTGTGTGGGCAGCAGCTGCTTTTGGGGGTCCATATGACCAGATTTAAGCAAATCTGCCTTGAGTTTACCCATTCCCATGTCCTCTTAGGGACCGTCCATCTCTGTAAACGTTGTCACTTCTTTGTCTTGTCTGGCTGTGTGAAAGTACTGAGCTGCATGCCTGTATTTCTGTCCTGGTAGGCATGGAAAATGTATGCAGACCAAGCCTGGTCCAGCCAAGCCTGGACAGACCATTGCTCTGCCCCTGAGATCCACTGGGATGTGTTGTGTGTCCAGAGCAGCTGTTGGTGTCTGGGTTCTCTGGGAAGTGAGTGCAAAACCCAGCCATTATGGGTGCTTCCCTTCAAACCCTGTCACAACACATACAGGACTGGAGACCCAAAGCCCAGGACGCTGCTAGCACCAGGACAGAGCCAGACTTTGCTCTGGGAGCAGCATGGGCTGGAGCACTCACAGCTTGGATGACCAGAAGAGCTGTGAGCTCAAGCAGCTGAGAGAAGCACAAGGTGAGGCCCTTGGGCTCTAGCCCAAGGCAACATCATCCAAAAGGAGGGCAGTTTCCTGCCATCAGAAGGGGCCTCTGCCCAGGTAAGAGCCCTCTTCCCTCTCCCTCTGCCCTCACCTGGATCTCTTTTCCCCAAGTTCTGAAGGCCTAGGGGAATCCCTTGCACTAGGGGTGCCACCTGCATGGGACTGACACCTCCCACTGCATCCTGCTTCTCTTGGAGGACTTTCAGCTGGCTGTCAGGAGCCCTCAAGGGCAGGACTCCAGCTCCAGAACAGTCTCTTCCCTCCCTGTTCACCCTACACCTGTCCACCCGGTCTGTCTGCCAGTGTTGCCAATCGTTCCTGTCACAGGACAGTTCACTTCCAGTCCATCTGTGCAGAACACGACAGCTCTTTCTAAACCAAGTTTGTTTCATGATGTCTGATTTGTACCAATAAATTGTATTTTAATAGCTCACCCTGGCTCCCGGCTGTTCCTCGGCTGCAAGTGACAGCGGGAATTGCTGCTCAGCTCTTGAAGCAGAGCTCTTGGAGCAGAGCTCTTGGGACACACATGTCCCTCTGGCCTCCTGAGTTGCTGGAGCAGCCCAGGAGAGTTGATGTTATTCACTTCACTCAGATGCTGGGGGATCAAGGACCCCTTCCCTCCCTCCCTGGTCTCAGGAGCATTTTGGGGTCATGGTCAGGAGAAGCCATGTGCTGGAGATGTCACACAGCTTCTTGCACTAGGCTCCAGCTTAGGCAGAAACTCTGCAGGGATTTGCACCAAGGCGTGGGCATAAACAGCTTTGAACTGCTGGGGAGAGGGGCTGGATTGGCAGTGATGGCTTTTTGTTGTTATTGTGCATTGCTTTCTATGGTTCATTTAAGCTTTCCCCTGGATGCTCACCACCCACCAGCTTGCCTCGGGAGTCGCAGAGATAACCTGGGTGGGTGCCACATGTAGGGACCAACTGCCAGGGAATGGGCAAGCCTGTATCTGCTGGTGGAATGAATCCCGATGTGATATGGGAAGCAGTTCACCTTTGGATGAAGTCCTGAGATGGCCCTGCTGTGGCTGTCCTTCTCCTACCCCCTGCTTGCCCAGTGACCGGCTTGGGGAGGCTGCAATGCGGCTTTTGGGATTAACCCAGAAAAGTCCTTGTCTACCAATGGGTAATGTGTCCTTTAGTGGAAGTGAGGGGCAGGGAACATTCAAAGGGACCTCATGGGAGTCAGGGACCCAGGAGGACAGTGCTTTGGACATGAAAGGGACCTGGCTGCTTCTGGTGACTTCAGTCCCAGCTCACATCTGCCTGGCTGTGAATAGATGAAATACTCCCTGTTGCAATTAGATGAAGGAATTTATGCTGCTGAGTGCATTCTTCAATGGTCTCTGCAGAGTTGTAAGGGTAAAAAAAGAAGCCCAAACAGCCACTGCCTGAAACCCCTGTATAGCACTAGCCTGTCTAACTGCTTCAAAAGAACAAGTGAATTATGTAAAGTGATAAAACAAAATTAATAACAGCCTCAAGAAGTAATAAAAGCATCAAATGGACCTGACTCCCCACGGGGGCAGAAAGCATCTCCCTCTCCTAGATAAGCTCTGGCAATCTCTTCCCTGCCATTCTCAGGCTGTGCTGGCCAGGCATTAGGAGAAGGCTACAACCTCTCTCCAGCGAGCCCATGGTGACTCAGATTCAGCCCCTCCACAGCAGGGCCAAGTTGTTGGCTGTTTTTTAGCCCACGTAGCAAAAAAGACCCAGCACATGTGCTTCCTGGTATCCAGAATCTAAGCGAATGCATGGAGCTGGCACTTTGTGTCAGATTCCCAGGGGTTACTTCCCAAAGGGAGGTCTCAAAAATGAGTCCCAAAACCACAGGCATTTTAAATGGACAATTTGTACCCCTGTCCTTGGAAATTCATGGGGCTGAGCAACCCAGAAGCCAGCTTTTGTCACCTGAGTGTGAGTGTGCCACTCTCCCATTTATTCCACTGGCCCTCCCATAATCGTCTCCCCTCTCCTCTCCGTTACTCCTGGCCATCCTTAGCCCAGGAGATGTGATAAACACACACACACAAACACAAACACACACACATCTGTGCCTCTTGCTGATCCCCAGGATTGCATGTTCAGGTCAGGCCCCTTCCAAAAGGGATTTGAGGGCCAACAGAGTGCCCAGCCCAGGTCCCAGCACCCCACATTCCCTGAGAAACTCCTTTTGCTTAGTTGAAGGAAAGCCTGCGCTGACAAGAGCTCAGTTTCAATCTCTCTTCTCAATCAACATACTGATAAAAAGGACAATAAAAAGGGATTTGCTTTAGGGAAGAGAGTACTTGCTCAAACCTAATTCAGCCACACTACTATCCCTTCTTCAAAGGGCATGCCTGGTCAGAATCGTCCATCTAATAGATGAGATCTCCTTTGAAGATCTCCCGCAGCGACAGCGTGTCATTAAAAATTCAAGGTCTTTGCCCTACAACCAGTTATTTTTACAACTCTTCCGGTGCTTATGCTCCTGCACAGTTGATGAGCATTAGCTGGTTTCTGTATTCTGGTAATGTACTGGGCATGAGAGCCACTTTGGAGACGTACTCAGCAGAACACTCTTTATACCCCTCTCATATGTTCCAGGTTTCTCAGAGATCCAGAGGCAAATCTGGCTTTTAGGGACCTGCCAGCCAGCTTGAGATTTGCTTCTACAACAGTGGGAAAGCTGCCATGTGGTGCAGTTGGCTGCAAAATGCTGCAGGCCATGCTAGGCAGGCACATAGTGCTTCTGGGCACCAGCACAAACAGGAGGATTTTTGTGCTCTTGCTGTTGCTGAATAGACTCTTTGGACAGAAACATTACTTATATATCTGTAATGACTTGAAAGTGTATACCAGAGAGACAAAATGAATCCAGGGGTAGAGAGAAAAGAGGCCAGAGAGGAAGGACCTTGAGGGGCTGGTGCTCAGCTCTGCTCTGATCTGCCATGCATGGAGCCCCCAGGAAACCTTGGCAGGGACAGAGCACTCTGGGCAAAGCCATGAATACAAGCGGCCTCAGGTCCCCAGAGGAACTGGTATCTGCAGGATTGGTGTTGGCAGAATTGGTATTGGCAGGACAGAGCTAAAATCCATGGGGACCACTAGGAGTCTGTGCCTTGACCTTGGAGTGTTTTGGATCCAGACTGAAGTCTATGGCACTCAGTGGTTAATTAGGGTCTCCAAAGATGCTAGGACTTTTTTTCTTCTCTTCTCACTTGAGGGTGATGCTGGAATGAATGCACCTTAATTTAGCCAGAATTGGGTCGAGATCCATCCTGATTTCTTTCCAAATTGCCTCAGTATCTCCCTGGACTCATCCTGCAGAACAGCCTGCTGTTCTTGGCTGGATCCCCACCTCCTGCTTCCTTTTCAATCTCAGTAGATGTTTTGTAGAAATAAATATCCTTTGGCTTTTGCCATAAGAATCTAGCCTCTGCCACACTGAAAAATGCTCTGCATGACTGTCACGTGCCAATTTTCTCTGCTCCTTTGCACCTTTTCTCTTTTTTTTAACTGCTCTGAAAACATCAGCTGCCAACTCCTCCGCAGAGATCAGATGAAGAAACAGGCCTGGGCTAAGTGAGGCTTTTGTCTCCCCAGTCTGCCTATAATGTGTTTTCAGTCTAAGTGGTGGAAATGTCACTGACTCTGTTTGCAGCGCTCAGCCAAGTGGAATTAATGCTTCTTGTTAGTGATAATATGACTTAATCAGCTTAATTATTGTGAGACATAAGTAGACACCTTTGTGTATTGAATAACTTATGACATACTGGACTAAAAAGCACAAATGAAATCTTCGAGAATAAATTAAATATGACCTCTAGTGCAGTTTGCACTTTGACTAATGATTCGTCTCCCATGAAATTCAATGATTTACAAATCATGCATTTGAATAAACGATACATTTTTGCATGTTTTAAACAATAGCAGCGATTTTTATTTCAGCATTCGGAATTCAAAGTGTTTCTCCAATGCCAGGAAGCAGGGCAAATAAGTTCATGTTAAACGGGTTGAAAAATAAAACATTTGTGCAGTCAGCCATCAGAAATACATCCAGAGGATCTGCAGGCATTTGTGATGAGATATTTATTTTAATTCATTGCTAGGAATATCTGCAACAACAGGTGAAAAAATGCATCAGAAGAAATGAAGAGAGAGTGAAGATTCCTGGAAGGGTCACTAAGGTCTTCACATCAAATCCACTCATTTCAATAATGCCTACAACAGAAAATATCATCAAATAGCTCCAGAAATGTCTTATCATACATTTTGCCTGCACAGAAAAGAAAACATACTTATATGAAGGAAAGAGAAGCAGGAAAAGCAACCATCAATCAAGAAAATCATTATGAGCTTTAGCAGGATTTCTGATAGGCCAAGATGCAGAGAGCCTGTGGAAGCAGGCTGCATGTGAAATAGAAAAATTGGGGTTAAATTGCTATGTGAACCCAGAGAAAAAAATGAGCTGTCTGAATTTATATGGTTCTATTGCCATGAGTCGCTGAATTTCTGTATCCAACTCTTCCCCTAAAAAGCACTGGAGTTCAACGTGGTGCAAACAGTAACACAGATCTCTACATAGGGTTTTTTTTCAGTCCCAGTCTATCTGAAATTCAAAGGTTAGTTTAGACTCTAGCATCACAGGGAAGCCTGGCTGGTCTGATGAGTCTTCTCTCAAGTCCATGTCCGTATTTCTTGGTGTTTTAACTAAGCAAAAGTTTTTTCATGCTGCCAAGGGTGAGGGCTGAGGACTCCGGGCTTAATTTTTCCGTCAAAAAGCTGCTGCTCTTTTGCACCCAGTTTATCACAGCTTTTGCTCTGCAGTTGTTCAGGCTGCATTGACTGCATCTCCAAAGCTCTCCTGAGTACAGATGGAACATATCCACCCAGGTATCCAAATGTAAGGAGTTTGACCTGGGGCTGAATCCCCCCAGCAGGATCCCTTTTGTCTCCTGTCTCCTTCTTGATCTTCTTTAAATATCATTTACCAGAAGTGGAGATAAAGCCCTATGTGCCCAGCACCTGTCTGTCAGTGGCATTTTATCAGAGCCTGGAGGAACAGATTTGCTATTTGCTTTGAGTCTCCCCTGGAAGACCAAACCTCAGGAACACAGTCCTGAAATCAGTTTCTAAGACTAAAGTTTAATTTTCCTGTTGCCAGGAAATGCGATGCTATATTCAGTTTGCTTACCTAAACCATCTTTTCTTCCTCTTATTTTCCCCGCGCAAAATAGTCTGGTAGTTGCCCTGGTATGCAAGATCTGCAGCTGGAGTTGAATTCTTTTCCCATGTTCCGCGAGAGTCCTCCTGGCTGCTTGTGCCACCATGTCATCATGGGCCATTTGACTCCCTCAGCGTCTGTCAGATGGTGCTCACCTAGATGGCTGTGTTCCTTGGATATTTGAACAGGTGTCAGCATGCTGCTCCTGTTGCCACGGAGTCCACTCTCATGCCATCTTTTCTGCCTCTCTTTTGACTCAGGTTTTATATCTGCTATAGTTTCCTAGTGAGGTTGGGTCAAATGTAACCCTGCTTTGAGCAGAAGGCTGGCCCAATCACTTCAGGCATCCCTGTGATCTGAATCCTTCCCATCATATGAATCCATTAAGATCTCAGGCGGCAAACTGCCAAATTGTGCCCCCTTCATGTTACCCACATGATGCACAACACCACAAGCGGTACCTGCGTGGGACAAAACCATCCTGTCTGCTGTGCTTCTGTCTACTGAGCTATCCTGTGCGCAGCATTACGGTGTCTGAAAGCCAAGGTGGACCTACCTGGGGTGACCAGCAGGACATTTCCAATCTTGCAAGGGAGGAGTCAGAAGTACATTTCTGCTTCTCCTATCCTGTAGACCAACAGGGCCAAGTATCAGAGTTTGTTTTAATGTTATATTTTCTTTAAAAAGGTAGAAAATCAATTTAAAACTTGGATCTGAGCTGCAGGAACAAATCACAGCACAGAGCTGGGGAACACAGAGAGGAACCTTGTGTCTTCCCCTGGGTCTTTCTGTCTGATGAAGCTCTGTCTGTCTGCTGAAGAAATAAGGAAGGACGACCACTCTGGGAGCCACGTGTGAAATGTTTCATTCTGTTGGCATGGAGAATATTCTTCACAAAGGACTGCTATACACAAATGGGAAATGGAGATGGAGTAGGAAATGAGCCCAGCAAAAAATCAGGGAAATTTTTTTGCTGTCTGCAGGTGGAATTCAAGTGAAGGGTGCAAGGAGGGGCACAGAGAAGAAAGACAAACGAAACAGCCTCCTTTCTGCATAAATTGCATTGCTGGAGAAGCTCTGAATCTTGCAAGGCATAGCAGTTGTCTGCTCAGAGGTTCCTTCCCCAGGGACTTTGCCTTGGATAGTTTCATCCATTTATCCCTGACTCCTGGCATCTGCATAACACACTCACAGAGAGAGTTATTAGTTTAATTTTCTCGTGAATTACAACAGGGGCAGAGAGAATTAGAAAAGACTTTTTTTTATTATCATTACTTTTTGTTTTCCAGTTGAGAGATTGTAAATGAGGCTATTCATCCTGCTAACATCAGTAGGGACCCAAACCCAAGCCTTTCTAGGGTAATTGGTTTCTGATGAGCAATCACTTGTAAAACCAATAGCAAAGGCAAGAAGTGAAATATAAATTCTCCCTTTTCATTAGGACTGTGTGTCTGGGTGTTTTTTATGGGATACAGTGGAAAAGCCAAGAAGTGGTAAACAAGGCAGTGGACTAAGCCTGACATAGAGTTTGTGTGAGCAAAAAATCAGGAAATCAGTATTGCCTTGGGAAGAGATAAAATAGCTGCAGAATCCCTCAAGCTACAGCTTTCTAGTGAGCTCTTTGGCCAAACCAAGGCCTTGGGCAGTAATCAGAGACAGCAGATCTCGTGTGTGTTTTCATGTGGGGCGGGCCTTGGTGCACCTCTGCCCAAAAGAGACCAAAAGGTTGAGGAAGGCAAAATAAATTAGAGACTGGGAACAGATATCCATGCTGCAAGTCAAACCAGAGTGGCTGATGGAAATTTGCAGTCCCTGGTGTCCTGCAGTTTGGAAAATATTGTGGGCCTTGTTATCTGGATCTGTGACAAGGGATGAGACTGTGAGTCAGGCTTCAGTTATCTTTTTTTCTTTTCTTCTCCCCCCCTCCCAGTTCCAAGTAAGAAGGCTGCTAATCTGCTCTAGCTTTTGTTTCCCTGATGAACGTTGTGCTGCTTAAGGCTTGATTAATTTATTTATTTCGGTTGGCAAATTATTGATCTAGATACAGCTTTCAGTGTTTACTGTGCTGGTGTTGTGGGGCTGTCATTCATTGGCTTAACTGGATTTCTTGCTGCTTTATGGTTTTTTTTTCTCAGCAAAATCCTTTGGCACGCATACAGCTGGTTGTTGCCTTAAAGATGAGTGGAGAACAGCAGGCTTGACAAAGACAGAGAACATTTTCAAGCTCATATACACAGAAAGACCTCCAAAACAAGAATGATGCAGACATATCTCTAACAAAACAAACCAAGCAGAACTCTTCAAACAAATCCAGTTTTTCAGCTTCCAAATGCTGAAAGCTGATCCCAAGGAAACAGACGTGCAGGGTAAAATCACTGCTTGGATTCAGTCCTGGGCAACCTGCTTTGAGCAGGGGAGGTGGACAGAATGCTGTCCAGAGATCTCTTCCAAACCCAAATATTCTGTGATCACAGCATTTTCCTTTCCTTAACCCAAAAGACCTGGACACGGTGCTGTGGCCACAGCAAGAAAGCAGACAGTTCAGACATTTCTGTATTTGCATCACGTTTGTTAACAGCATATCGCCCAGTGCAAATTCTGCTGTCAAGCAAACCAGTTTCTGTTTCTCTCATTTGGAGCCCAGCTTTCCAGGAGCCTTGCAAAGCCTTGATGTACCCTGTATCCTGTACCAACCATTCCTCACTACCGGTTGTACACCCTCCAGGCTCTGATTACTGCCCTGGCTTTTTGGCCTCCCGCCTCAAACATCAGGCAACCCTGTAATTTTGGTACCGCTTGAGCAGAAGCAAGTGCCCATGACAATGCTCAGCATCATTCATCCAAGCTTAAACATTGGAAGTCTGGGAATATAAGGCATTGAGGAGAAAAGAGATATTAGCTAAGACTGTGGTGTGACCTAGGAGAGGTGGAAGAAAAGCAGCTGGTCCCAGAAGTTTTCTGTACTGCCCAGGCCCCTGGAATCCCTGATGATGATTCAACCCTTTCTGCCTGCAATGTGAGCAGGGGTTTGTACCAGATTTGTACCTTAGAGAAAACTTGTGCGATGGGAGGCTTGTGCCTTCCTGTCAAACTGCACAGGGACAATCCCCAGGGCCTGACCCTGCACCCTCATCACTACTGGGACCTATCTAGAAATCTGTACAGGCAGAAGCAGAGTTTGCAGGTAATTAAGTATCTTTTCCTCCTTCATATAGGTGCCCCATGAGCCCTGGTTCCCCATCTCTTTCTCTCGCGCTTGCTCTGGGGAGAGCTGAAGTTCCCCAATGAGTTCTGTTTTGCATGCATTTGCTGTCTCATCACCAGAGCACACTTCCATTTTATATTTATCAGGATGTCTGTCCTCCAGGTGATGAAGAGTATGGCTGATCCTTTCACTCTCAAGGCAATTCCAATGCAAGAAAGGGGGAAATGCAGGAAATTATTCCTTCGGACTTTTGTTTTGTTACAAGGTTCTACTTTGCAACTTTTTTTATTTTGGATATGCCTCATATTTCCCCTTTTTTGAGTTCAGCAATGAGGAGGTTGGGACTGAAAAAAGTAGCAAAACATAAGCAGATCACATAATTATATAGTCCTTTAAAATGTGTATGCTATTGAAAAAGATTTACTCATTGCGAAGACAATTTCTCAGACACACAAAGTGGCGAGGGATTGAAGAACATTTATGATCACAGAAGGTATTTTTGTTGCTGTTCCTGGTTTTGCTCATTCTCTGCTTTATTCTGTGACCTGGCCTAGGAAACTCATTGAGGATGTACGTATCTGGGAGGTCTGTGAAAGAAAAAAGGAGATGGCATTCAGGACCTGTACAGTGAAAGAAAAAGACATTATGGTGGGAGATTTATCTAATTTAACAGCCTATGAGAATTTCTGTCATGGGATAATAATTGTTGTTACAGGAAGAAGGAATAAAGATGCACAGAATATGGAAAATTGGATAAAAGAGTCACTGTCTGGCCAGGAACCCTGTACTAGTGTTGGAATTTCCCTCCATTGCCTTTCTGGTGGACATTTCAGGGAATCTATGGTACTGGGGGAACCTATGGATAGGAAAAAAATTACCATGTAATCAGGATGTAAGCCATTATGTATTTTCCTCCTGAAATCACAAAGAGCTCAGTCTCTGATAGCCCACAATCCCCCTTCACATCATGCTCACTGACCATCTTAACACAACACCCCTGGCTTTTAGGAAAACAAAAAGCCAGATTCTCCTTTCCACAGCAACCTGACTGGCATCACTTCATGCATTTCTTCCCTATTGCTGTAAAGCAGGAGGAAGGAATTCTTTTCCCTGCAACTGTGTGATTCTCTCACTTTATTTACAGAGGCTGAAACAAAGAAAACTCACCCCAGCACTAAATCTGTTGGGCATGGGGAGCACGGCGAAGGCAAGGAAGTGGAATTATATTGCAAATGTCAGGAGCTATGAAAAATGTAACAGACTTTAATATTCTTCTGCTGTTATTGCTGAGAGTGTCTCTCACCTGCATTCACGGAAAGTGAAGTGCCTTTTACTGAGCCCAGCTGCCACTGAGCATAAAAGATTTCCACGCTTCCTATTTTTATTTTTAAAACTGCACTATAGCATCCTGATAATAAACACACCTTACCTCCAAACTCTCACTTTAACAATTAACCTTCAGCTTCAAGGCTTAATTTAAGCCCTCAGCCTTTAGGGTTATCTCCTACATCATGCTCCACTAAACTTCAACCACAAATGCTCTGCGACTTATACCTTACAATTGACTTCTACCATCCAAATTATAACCACAGCCCCTACCTTCCGTGATACCTAATGGTAACTGGTGCTGAGCCAGCCACTCAGATGCTGCTCTGAAGATGTAAAACATTAACCATGCATCTCTCCGTTGCTCACTTTCCCGTGGGGTTGTGTTTCAAGGTAAGTGGTTTGCATAAGATCCCTCAGAGACCTGCATTTAGTTTATTCAGTAGTATAAACAACCTGCTGCTTTTGTGCTTCTCCCTATAGAGCAAAGAAAAACCCATTTTATACATTAAAATTGAACGTAGCATTGCTGAAAGGTCTGTGATGGCTTTTTCTGAAGCTCAGAGCATCTCCTCTTGTTCCAGGAGGAGTCTCACAGGATGTCAGCAGTTTTCCTGTACATCCCCCTTCTCTTTTAAGACCCTATGTCCGGGAGGGGAGATGGAGTCACAGGCCCTCAGCTCTGCCTGTCTCGCTGCCCATGCTGCCCAAGGCTGCAGGAGTTCGTGTTGAGGGTGGTATAATTTTTCTTCATTGGGTTGTTTTAATTTCACCTCGATACAGGGATCCCCACGGTTCAGAAAGCAGCTTCAGGAGGAGGAACCTGGCTCTCTGCGACCCAGTTAGTATAACCTTGGGAATTAAAGGGCATGAGTCCTGACTCCTGATGTTTTACTAGGAGTCAGAACATGTCGCTCCCTGCCAGGTACCGGCAAGGCAGGCTGCTAACAGGGTGCCTCAGCTTCCAGCACCGTCTCGGTTTGTGACCCAGTTAGCATAACCTTGGGAATTAAAGGGCATAAGTCCTGACTTCTGATGTTTTACTAGGAGTCAGGACATGTCGCTCCCTGCCAGGTACCGGTAAGGCAGGCTGCTAACAGGGTGCCTCAGCTTCCGGCATCGCTACGGAGAGCAGCAGTGGAGGGCCCCGACGGCTCCACCATGCTGTGCCCGAGGGGAGGGGGCGGCCCCGGCAGCACGCAGCGGTGGTTGTCCCCAGGACATGGGGGCAGAGAGGGCCAAACCACGGCTGGCATCAGACCTAGTTCAGGGAAGGGGGTGGGGCACGAATTTCACCCTTTCCATCCTTGTTAGGCGCAAAGAGGAGAGGTGGAAGACAAATGAACAGCTACCCCACGCCGGGATTTGAGCAAACAGGAAATATAATCTGAGCTGAAAGTGCCCGAGCATCTGTTGGGTTATTAATAAATTGTATGCAATCTGTCCGGGATGAACCTCGGGACGGAGGAGAACCATCTGCTCCCGAGAGGTATCTCTAATGATGTCTGGGGAATGAATTTAGCAAATGAAAGGCAACGGGATCGGCCAGCCGAGTCCCCGAGGTGTCTGGATTCTGCACAGGGCGGGAAAACACGGGGGGTCCTCCACTCTCGGGACAGGATCCCGCACGGATGAGCAGAGAACTGGGATTCAGGCTGAGCATGGGCATCTCCTTTCCAGCCTCGCAGACTCAGCCAGCTCTCGGGGAACTTATCCTCTCTTTGGAGATCCTTTCCAGAAATCTCTCCCTGAGCCAGTGAGAATCCCGCTTCCCGAGGCTGCCTTGTGTGTTCACATCCCCAGCCGGGGAAGCCGATCTCGCTCGCTTTTCCTCTCGGTCAGTGCTCATTGCCACTCATAAATATTATTCTCTACGTTTTATTCTCCACCTCTAACGGCGACTAATGTGTTTTCTCGGAGCAGATGGCGAGGATTTCCAGCTCGGCTCCTCCCAGCGCTGGGCAGCCTGACGGGGCGGGCCAGGCAGCTAACCCAGCGCCGGGGCTCGGTGCTTGATACCCCCAGGGAAACGGGGACATGGAGGGTGCAGCCGACGCCCAGACGTCAACGATGTTAATCGGGGAAGGCTGGGGGCGTGGAGAGGTCATTATACGAGCTCCCACCGCGGGATGAATGGCCAAAACGTGTATTGCTGGAGGAGATGTTTATTACCGTCGGGGGGATCTGTGTTGGCGGGCACGCCACCCCTTAGAGGGAAAATCCAGTACTAGGCACTGCACCCCTCAAACACTTAACGTGAGAAAAACCCGGCTCCCACAAAACCCTCTCGGGGGAACCGCAACCTAAATAAAG
>NW_010171517.1:16774-20013 GCF_000695765.1 Mesitornis unicolor
GCTGCTGCTCTGCTGGGGTTACTGGGTCTGTAGGCGGGCAAATCTCTCGCTTCTCCCTTCAGAGGGTGTCAGCGAGAGCTCAGACCCGCTCGGGGGACCCGACCCGGAGCTGCTGCCCGAGACAGGATGGACGCTCGCCGTGTCGCTGTCGCCCGGTGAACGCGACTTCTCGCTCACACCCGCTCCGCAGCGCCGCGGCAGGCGCAAAGGCCGCCGCGCACTTCCGGTGACGGAGGCGGGCAGCGGGGACCGGGGTCCGCCTGTGAAGGCTGCGGCGGCTTTGAGGGGCGGTTTAGTGCCCTCCTGGGGACGGAGAAGGACACCTTGGCTTGGGGACGCTTTGGGAGTTTATTATTATTTTTTTTAAATGCGGTTTTTGACCGGGACCGCGGATAGCGGCGAGGGAGCTCGGCCGAGCGGCGCCAGGCTGAAGGAGCCGGGCTCGCAGGCAGAAGCTGAGCTTGTCGAGGAGAGCTGGGACGGGTGGGACCCTATGCGGAGGTCCTTTTCTCAGCGATTAGGGCACTATTGAATGGCGGGGGAGGCTGCTTCAAAAGCTTTCGGTCTCGGGAGGGCTTTGAAACCCTACCTCGGCTTTTCTGTGCCGAGCTCTATCCGCTAAACTGCCTTAAAGAGTGAAGGATCAGCCTCGCAGGAAGAGAAATCCGATAAAGTGAGCTCGGGGCTCGGCTGCCCTTCAGGATGTCATGCTTTGAGTTCAGCGGGGGCTGAACTAGAGCTTTACAAATATCGTTAGAAAAGTCTGTCTGTCACTCCACTGTCTAACAGGAAGCGAACCTTGCGGCTGGTGTTTGCTATTGAGATGTACTTGCTTTTTTTGCCTTTTTTTGTTTGTTTTTTTAAAGAATCCAGCTTTTGCTCCATGAGCTCTGATGGGATGTCGAAACTCGTGGTTATTTTTGCAACAGTTTAATTAGGCTTTCACCCCTTCCTGTCTAATGAAGGAGGCTCAGAGTAATGCCCGGGCACTTCGACTGTCGGGGTTTAAAGGTGAGTAGCTTTTACTGGTTTTTCTATGCAGGTTCTCACTTGACCGTTTATTCAAGCTGCTGCTTGGTGGATATAGAAATAAGGCAAACGAGTGTTCAGACCACAGGAAAAGGGACACCGTGTCCTAAATCCTTCACACCAGTGCTTGTCATCTCATTCACAGCTGTTTTACTGATTAAAAACATCCTAGGACATTTTACAGGAAGCTTAACTTAGACCCTAGCACAACGCCAAGGTACTTGAAAATAAAATAGTGCTCTTTCTGCTGACATCGGCATTATATTTTCATCCCTATGAATATGACATGAAATATTCCTCCAGAGAAGATCTACTTATTCCAGGTAAGTGGATTAATTTAGCAAGTGGATAAATTGGGGGGGAAAAATCTCCAACACAACAAAACCCAACAACAATTAAAATAAAAATATAAAACAAAAAAACACAAATAAAACAGAAAACAGCAAAGAAAGCAAAATCTGTCGTGCTTAAACACCTCTCATCTTGGACTCACATGGATTGATACCCCCATGTGAGCGTGATGAATTTGCTGATAGAAGATCTGTCCCAGCATCTCTTCCTCTCCACGAGTCAAGACAGTAATCTTTACCCAAACCTTTATTTCCTTTTGCTACACGAATTAAAAAAACCCCAAACAACAACAACCACCAAACAAAAAACCAACCACAAAAAACAAAAACAAAACCCAAGAAAAACAACCAAAAAAAGCCCACACCACAAAAATCTTGTCAGAAAACTGCGGAAGACTTAGAGGTCAGGAACATACCTCCAGCATAACCTGGCAAAAATCGTGCCTTGTAAAATCGTGCTTATTAGTCCTCTGTGGTCAAAAAGATCCATTCTGTCGTCTGCACCTGGGAAAAGTTAACAAAAAGTTAACAAAAGTTACCTGTGGTCTATGGTAATGACAGTGTGAGAGTGCAGAAGATCCGTGTGTATGTAGACCTAAACAAAGAAAGAGATGAACAAAACCTGTGTGGGTGTTATCAGTGCGATAGGGATGTGCTAACGGGCTTAGCAAATCCGAGCCCCCAGCAGCAGTGTCTGCCAAAGATCCCTGCTGCCGTTTCCCATGGGCTGGACAGCGGCGCTGGAGGGAAAGACCACTCTTCATCTTCAAAGGCTGAAGATCCACAAGGATTTGGGATATGAAACGGGATCTATGTGACTGACTTATGACTTCCTCGGAGAGAAAACCCCGTGTCTGGTCGCAGTAAGGAAATGCAGGTAAGTTACAAAGACGCAGTAGGAAGAAGTCTTGGTCTTTGCGTTTTGATTACATCGGCCATACAAACATGGCATTAGGGACGGATCTGGCCTCAAGACATCATTGCTGTCCCCGGAAAGCCTGACTACCTTCAGCGGCGGATTTTCGGATGAATCGGCGGCGCCGTGGAGATCACTCAGGTAGGAACACAAAAAGGTCAGTAGTCGCAATCACGTTCCATAATATTTCCAGCTGTGCTCTGTGTAGATGAGCTACGGAGGTAGCGGCAGAAGTTGCTCTCAACCGCAATCCGGCTGCGGGAAGTGTGGCAGCCGCGGGGCCGGTGCCTTGGGTATGTGATGGTGCGAACGGGGCGCGGATGACAACTGTGTGGGCAGGGGGTGGATTTTGTTGGCAAAAGGGTGCTCTACGAAGAAACCGGGTAGAATCGTATGAACTTCTCCTAAACCAATGCAGTGAAAACGCTAGGGATAAGTATTCGGCAACAAAATGAGAAAAATTTGAAGCGCATAGAATGGAAAACGGCAAAGCAGCAGCAAACCGACGCGATTTACAGAGAACCAGAAGAGGCAATTCGTGCGGAGTGCCACATGATGCCGCTCTGACCTAATAAACGTATGATAAAAGCGGGGGAAGGGCGGGGAAGCACCTCCCGGTGCACATAAAAAAAAAACCACCGCAGATGATAAAGCAGAGAAGGGGAGGTAGAGCCCCGGAAAAACGATTCCTGACCAGTGTGCGGCTAAGTCCGTATCGATACAACGATTCATAACGACACGGAGGAGAGAAAAAGGTGACTGCGATGGGCGTATATGGGCCACTGCCGCAGTGCTGCGAGGCCGTGTTGCGGGTGCTGGTACTGCAGGCGGCCTGGGCGCTGGGCGTGGGGCAGGTGCGGTACTCGGTGCCGGAGGAAGCCAAGGCCGGGACGGTGGTGGGCCGTCTGGCGCAGGACCTGGGACTGGAGGCGGGCGAGGCGGGG
>NW_010171518.1:0-1721 GCF_000695765.1 Mesitornis unicolor
CCTTCCTCCCTCCCCCCCCTTCACCTGAGGGCTGCCCTGGTCCCCAGGCCCCCGCAGCAAATACACACAGTCAGGGGACAGCCCTCCTAATTAGCACCGGCACCCCAGCTTGGAGGGGGGAGTTTCTCTTGTGCTGAACCTTTCACCCATGTTTTCAGCTTAGAGCTTTAGTAAGGGCTGGAGTTAGGGAGCTGCCAGCAAGGAAATCTGGATTTGTCATAGATTTGCACCACTGCTGTGCAGATAAGGACTCAGGGGTCAACCTGCTGCTTTGCAGCTGTCAAACAGCTGTAGAGGCATAAACAAGGAGGGAAAGGGAAGGTGGATAGGTGTAGGCATGGCTGGTCGCCTCTCACCTCCTGAGGCAGGCAGGGTGTCTCCAGGAGGGCTGCACAGGGGTGTTGCGAAGCTGTCCAGCAAAACTGGTGAAGGGTCTGGGGAACAAGTCATGTGAGAAGCGACTTGAGGGAGTTTAGTCTGAAGAAGAGAAGGCTGAGGGGAAACCTTATTGTTCTCTACAACTACTTGAAAGAAGGGTGTAGAGAGGTGGGTGTTGGTCTCCTCTCTCAAATAACAAGCGATAGGATGAGAGGAAACAGCCTCCAGTTGTGCTGGGCGAGGTTTAGATTGGATATTAGGAAAAATTTATTTACTGAAAGAGTGGTCAAGCATAGGAACAGGCTGCCCAGGGAAGTCATGTAGTCACCATCCCCGGAGGTGTTCCAAAAACAAGTAGATGTACATGGACACTCCAGGACATGGTTTAGTGGGCATGATGTTGCTGGGTTAATGGCTAGACTTGATGATCTAGACTAGAGGTCTTTTCCAACCTTATTGATCTATGATTCTATGATTCTATGATTCATGGGTCATGGAGCACTGACCTGCCGCCCCAGGAGCTGCTGTTATTCACAGACAGCACTTTCCTCACACAGGCACCCTCTGCTTTGTCACCTGTGATCTTACCAAAGTAGTTTTCTTTCTGTGCTCCTCAGTCCAAAAAGGGCTCATACTCCCTCTCATCAAGCAGCCTTTAAAAGACTTTCAGTGACTTTAATGTTGTTCAAGTAGATACTTAAATGCCTTGATTAATAAGTCTATGTGTGGGTGCTGAGCTGATTTACCTGCATGCCTGTAGAGGTGGCATGCACCGCAGCAAGAGCTGTAGAACATCTCTTTGCAAATTGCTCTTTCAATCATATCCCTCTAGCATAAATAAGATAAAATCAGGCTAAATCCAATGCATGGACAAGGGAAAGGACAGCAAGCTTTATCTGGGATTTTTAGGTCAGGCCAGGTTGTTTCAGTGGTGACCAGAAAAGAAATGAGATCTTCCTGAAAGTACAGACACAGTTATCTAAAATTTAAAGTTGCTTTTAACTCTTTTTGCCAAAGTTCTCAGAAGATTTGGATAAGGAGGTGAGATTGAGCATTGGAAATATGACATACATTGATGTCTTCAGAGATTAAATACTCAGAGACACTTCAGGGAGTCTCACAGGCAACTCTGGGGCTCGAAGGCTTTTATTCTCCCCACACTGCACATTTATGCAGAATAAATAGGTAATCTATGCAACTGGTACAAAGCCCTTCCATACACACTGCTGAATGTACAAACCCCCATCCTGTGCTTGAAAGGGGACTTATCTTTTTAACTGAAACTATTGGTGAAACACAATATTCTTCCCACTCCACCCTGCAACTCTTTCTCTGTTTATACC
>NW_010171518.1:1752-9493 GCF_000695765.1 Mesitornis unicolor
CTACCAGAACACCAATACTATGTAAATAACATCAGCTATGTCACCAGGACTGGATCCATAAAGGTTTATGCTTTGACAGATCTTTATGCCTCTGGCTAATTAATCACTTGAATTCAGTGGCAGTACTCAGAGTGTATGACGCCAAGCTTAAGCGTAAGTCTTTATTAGAGCAGGACATTGGATGGCCAGGCACGCTATATAAATGTACTTAATAACCTTTAACCCACTCAGAAAGATGTTTAATACCACTGTTTCACTGAACATGTACCAAGTGCTTTGCAATAGAAAGATGACAACAGTGTACTGATGAAAAAGAGGAAGGCATTGACCTTAAATGTCTGTGAGAATCTGCAGATAAGTCCATGACCTGAAGTTTCTGAAGAAAATGGTACTACAACAGAGCAAAATAAGCTGAACTCTGGCATCAGCAAAACAGAGATTAAATGCTTGAAAAGACAAAAAGCCTGTGCTGGCACTGCAAAAGGAGTAAGCTGGACAATAATCAAAATTCAGCTTGGCTAAATACAGAAAAGCATTATTGCAGTCTGCTACAATTTGTAAGAGACAAGTTTTCCAACCCCTCATTTGGTAATTAGAAGGATTCAGGAGTCACATAATGGATGATCAGATTTTTTCAGGTGAGGCAAACAGAGAAATATTAACATTCACATTGTTTGCAGCTTCACTGCTAAGTGAATAGTTAATGAAGTAGTGAACTTCATTTGCAAATTCAAGCTACTGTGCACCACCATGATAGCTAGGTAATATTTTCCAAATTGCTTGAACTGCATGAGAGATTTCAAAGCAAGGTTTCCTTGAAGAGAGTTACCTGGAACCATTTTTCTTCTGTAGGCTTTAAGTAAGTGCTAGACATTCATATCAATTCCCTTGGTGATGCTCATTTCATATCTCATTCGTCCTTCATGAGCAAGGCTCCTTGCCCAAACTGTGTGTGTGCTCTCTGCAAGACCAGACTTACATAACTGCAGGCAAAAACCCATTCTCATCAAAGTCACCATGGACTAAAATAAAGTTGTATGCCATCAGCATAAAGTTATAAGTACTAACAAGTGCAAGGAGGCAGCTCGGAGGACAAATAGTGTTTAAAAAGGGGAGAAGACAAAAGTCATCAAATAGATGCTCATGGAAAACCAGATTGAATCAGTGAGCCAAAGGACATCTCTGCAGTTACAGACTGCAGGGCATTTATTTAGATGAGAGCAGAATTCACCCAAGGCACCCCCTGACAGCCTTAGGCCAAGACGTTTGCAGTCCGTTTCACAACGCAACACAGTTATCAAGATGAAATAAGCCAAATAGGACTCAACATTTCTGATCTGTTAAGGGAATTTGCAGTTCTAAAGATCTTTTCCTCCCTCAAATAGGCATCTTTCACTCTCCTTCACACTGCCTGGTTTCTTTCTCTGGACAGAATAGGTAGGAAAATAGTGTTTCTGGATATTATTTTAAATATTACAGTAGTGTCGTTATTGTAACTACTCAAAGGCAATCTCAGATATGCTTCAGTTTCTTGTTATTAACAATTGCTGTTCAAGCAGTACATGCCAGTATAATAACACCATCTCTGACAACAAGAAGAAAAGAAATTTCCACCAGAAACAGTAAGAAATGAACTCTCCAGATGGGTCACTAAACCTACAGCCACATGAAAGCTTCAATTAAGGCAATGTAGATAGAGATAAATGGAGATATATTCACATGTCATGCTTAGCTGATGAAAGAAGCCTTCCTTCGTAACATGATGAAAAGGTCAGTATCATGTCTGAGTTACGTACTCTCCCATTTCACACAGGAAACACAGGTAATTTATGCTGGCATATACACTACCTGTCTTCTACAATGTTCCCCATAATGGGAACAGTCTTACTAGCCATTGAAAAGAAACAGGCTTTTAATACAGTTTCTAACTATTTGTAACTCTAACTAACTCGCTGGGACCATATCAGGTGTAGACTGCTGCTTTCCACTTCTAGCCACAGGATGCGACTCTGCTGAGTGCTGTGTGAGTCACTGATCAGGCCTTTTGCAGCCAGAAAACAGCTTATCAGAGACTGAGAATTTGGTGAGAATTTACTGAAAGCATAAGGATGGTGAATAAACACTACTTAATGGCTGTCTCATTCCTTGGCACTCTTTCATTCAAGTCTAGAGATGGCCCAAGAAATGCATTAGCCAAAATGGTGGGTGGGAGTGGGAGGGAGAGAGATGGACACCATAAGTGAATGAAGGAAAAATACAGCAGAATATCTTCTTTCCTTTTTAATTTTCACACAAAAAAGAGGAACAACAAAACTCAACCCCAGATAAACTTTTTTTAGGTCAGCCTTCAAGGTTTTTCTCAGACTAAAGAAAAATTAATGTTTCAGTTTTTTTACTCTATTTTTACCCTTTCTTTTAAAAGTAGATCAATTTTAAATGAAAACAGTGCTTTCTCAAAATGAAAATGAGAAACTTTTTATCTATAAAATGTCAAGCTAAATAGGCTGATATTTTTCATTATTAAAATGTCTAAATGAATGCTTCAGCTTTTTGGTATTTTCCCCCCATTTTTTTCAACTAAAATTATCAATCCAAGTTCAGAAACAATTAGTGTCGCTGATATGTGTCCTAATCTTCTCCAGGGAGAAAGGGGTACACACCACAGTCCGAGGTCTCAAGAGCCCCACAGTTGAGGCCATCCCTGGCTCATGGGGGGCTGCTCGTGAGCAGACGTCTGTGCACAACAAGCACCTGTGACCCTGAGGCTTGGTGAGGAAAAAGGCAATGAGAAGGAGAAACATGACATGGCTGCTTTTGAACTATTTATTTCTCTTTGTAATGCTATCAGCAAGTGGAAAGAACATAAAGATCCCCACTTTAACTCTTACTCCAGAGTTACTAAAAAAACTTTGCTTTGGCTAATAAATTGTTGTTAGAGACAGAATTAACAGCAGATCAGGTCTATCTTTTTTTTTTTCAGTGTCCTGCTCCCACCCTAACCCTTCATTTCAGCTTCCGCAACACCTTCAGTAATGTTTTCTCTCAGCATCAGACCAATAATGCCCCTTCTCCTCATATGCTGAGGAGCACATAGCAGCTTTTGCAGATCAAATCACCTGCACCAGATCAGATAACACAGCCTGTTTTAGACAAGGGAATTGCTACCCACCTCCCGTCTTCTAGAGGAAAAGATGAATCTCAATCTTTCCTATGGAGGCAACAAAGCCAAAAAGACTTGTGAGAATGGGGAGAAGGCTTGCCAGAACAGACCTCTGCTGCTTCTGCAGGGAATCTGAGGGACTGCACTTGCCTGACCTTTGTTAAGCATATAGGTGGCTAAACTCCTGAAGCTCCATTGCCACTCTCCTCACCACCTACAAGCAGTGTCTTAAACCCCTTCTCTTTCTATTGACTTCGATAGAAACCGTTCTATTTTGCAGCAGAAAGGGATGGATACTCTGGATCTCCATGTTGTCTCACGGACCGTGCACAAGACTTGTGAATCTGTGCAACTCTATTTCTTCACTTTTAAAAAAAATAAAGTTCAAATCATGGACTTGCACACTAACTGAACACCGCAGCTGCCTTTAATTCTGACATTCAGTTAACACTGACAAATTAGTTGAGTTCTTGCAATTTACATAAGGTTTCATCCAAACATAGTCCAATATTCAGTTAGGAACTTTTATTGGAGGAAGGCACCATGCAGATCTTTGAACACTATGATCAATATATTAAAGACCAGGGAGCCTTTGAAGTCAAGCTGTTATGATTAATCTACTTTATTTTGCATTTTTCTTGTCTTAGAAAAAATATTCCTTCACTTCCAGTCTGTTTCCAGTATTGATAACTGACCCTGCCTCAGCATGGATGGACTGGATAAGCTGCTCTCCTGAGATGGCATTCAAACCTTCATTTCTGAGACATTTTAATGAATGAGCTAACCTCTGAGCAGGAACTTGCAAGCAAAACTGGAACATACTTGCCTCTTTTGCAAATGCATTGTGATTATCCTAGGCTTACAAGTGTAAGCAATCCTTAGACTCATCTGCTTTCTTTAAAGCACTCACCAATGTTGTACCATCCAAGCCTTGGTCTACTGCAACATGCCAGACTGGGAATCCATTACAACACAACCACTAAATATGTGCTAGGAGGAGTAGCAGATGTGCCCAGTGGCTTGGGAAAAGTAGATGTTATGCTTAATTATGTGACATAGTTATAAAGGAAGCAGAAACAAAATCACGTATAAAATTAATGAAGGGCAGGAAACTTTAATTAGGTTTAAGTACATAATATTCAGCACGTATTTTGCTCAGATGAGACAATTTGCTGAATTCAAATCACCACTAAACCTGAACAGTCTGTCTGCATCCTACACTTTGTAATACTCAGAATCAGAGTTTAGATCATCAGGGTCAGAGTGTCTGAAGTCAGATTCAAATATCTCCAGGGTGAAGTACAAATAAATGGCTAAACTTGCAGCCATCTGTGGTGAGGGTTATCAGCCCTTGACTCTGAAGAGGGGGCAATTACCAGAAGCCCTTGACAATTATGAAATACAGGATGGTGTTACTTTACTATTGCAGGCTTTGGATACCATTAAATATACATGGTACCACAGTCATGAGAACCCTATATTGTGTCCTATGCTATACTTGCAACCCTCAAACTCTTCCTGTGCAACATGCAAAAGGATGCCAGCGTACGAAAGATGGAAGGAAGGGAGCACACATGGCCCCAGCGCCAGCACTGTCCCAAAGCTCATAGTCCCCCTCCTCTTCCTCCTCTGTGTAGGGGCTGAGCACACCAACAATGCTCAGGTTAGGAGTCTAAGGACATGAAACAGTGGCCTTTCCTCCAATATATGGGTTGTCACTGGTTTCTGTGTATAATACCTAAGGGACACTTCTCCAGTTAGCTCAGACAGTGCACTGGAGAGTGTGGAGTAAGTGAAACTGGTAGATCAGCATTTCTGCCTCACCATCACCATGAATGGTGGGTGGTTTGTCCTGCTTGACATACTTCAGGGCCATAGAGTGCTTAGCATGGGCCCTAGCATACAAAGGCAATGGTACTCCCCATCCAACTCCCCCGCTGTCTTCCCCAGCTTTCCCTGCTCTGCACATGCTTGAGAACTGTGTAAGTGCGTATGTAGTAAAGAGGGTATAACTGAGTGTTGGATACTGCTTTGGTCCTGGAGCACAATCAGTTTTGCCCTTGTGTTTGATGAGACCAAGTGCTTTGAGAGAATAGCAGTGCATGTTTATGTCATTACTTGAAGGACTATAGTCCAGCCTTTCAAATGCAAAGCGCAGAGCTTTGCTTGTCCAGGCAAACTTACCTTTGACATTACATATTATTGAGTGCTTTACCTTGCAGCCCTACCACTCATTCAATGGAGGTTTTAATGGAGTCTTATTAAACATGAAAAAGTATTGACATCTGAGGACAGATAGCTCAACAAATGTTAATAAAAGGAACTAAATAAGAAGAGATGTTAGTAAGAATAATACTCTTCAGCACATTGCCCTTCTCCTGTCTAGAGTTTTGGGGGTCATTACATAGTTGTGTTTGCAGCCATGTATTTAATTGCAAGATTTTGCTAGTAGTTGGCAACAGGATTCTCTTCCACAATAAAAATTCATCTGGTGGACCTGTAAGATTTATAGAGATTGTAAAGCTTAAAACAGAACAGAAGTAATCTTGAACTGATGCAAAATTCCCAGTACAATAGAGGAAGCCATGGTTGTAGTAGGATTTTAACTAGCTCTTACTGTATTTTTCAAACATACACAGAAGCGAATACTGTATATTCTATGATAATAATTTATTTTTAGAGATATCTAACATTAACCAATTGTCCAGGAGCACTGCAATGTGCCAATAATGAATTATCTTTAAGCAGTGCTTGCTTCTAAATGATGCCAGTGTGTCTTACAGGTTAAATATTTGGCTGTTGTAACTCCATTGCAGTCTGAGTGATTTCTCAGGATCTACACTTGTATACATGAGTGAAGGATGCAACGATTTTTTTTTCATGCACATTGACATTCATTCATGGATGAGCAGCTGTCTACTAGCTAACAACACTGCTTCGTGTAACTTCAGATAATACTTATCTGATTGAAACCTGGAGGGAGATGAGATAGATCTGAATCATGAACTGAGAGGTTTGAGACTATATAAAGCTCCCTGAGACCAATTAGCAGCAGTATTATTGATTCACATAAGACAATTAGTTACCTCTTGATTTTTCCCTTATAAATCTGTCCAAGAACAGACATTTTCTGTGTACAGACTTCTTGTTGTGTCCTTTTGACCCCTAATCATTACCAGTCCCATCACCAAACACTTCACGATGGCAGTGAGATTCCCCTCATGTAGTTTCTTTGCATATCGCAGTCCTGATATTCCTCCCACGTGTGGCAGAAATCTCACAAGAGGTCAGGGGAAAAAAAAACCACCAACTAACAAATAAAAGTGATTCAGAACCTTGTGATTAATCTTCAAATATTTTATCTAGGATGGGACAGCTAGCTTGAGTCAATTATTAATTACTCACATCTGTTTCAGCAATAGGTGGGCCTGCCAGAGCTCTCCAATGCTTGGATCCAGAAGGCAACTTTCCCATGTTCATGGGTGCTTGGCTCCAGTGTTGTGGTTGGGTTAATGCCATCTCTTCTTTCTCTGACTGAACGCTGTTGCATTTAAAAACAAAAAACTCCATCTGCTGTATGGGAAACCGAATTGCAGCCCATGTCAACGTATTTCTCTTGTCCATGCTCAGGGAGGGGATTGCCACTCAGAAAGTACTGTCACAGTCCTGTAACACTCCAGACAGGCTGTTTGTTTCTCTCTGACTTTTTTGCACTGAAATATAATAACAACGGAAGAAAAGCAGTTGGTCCTGCCCTGAGCTCCATGAAGATGGGGTTGTCTCCATGCAAATAACTCACTGGGACCTGTATCACCCCAGGGGTGTGTGGTCCAGTAGGCCCATGGGATGACTCCCATTGACTTTAGGAAGCCCTTGATCAGGATAGGAGGCTCTGCACGACTTTCTCAATGGCCCCAGTTTTCCACAGCACTCAGTGAGGCCCCAGTGCTTCCACAGGTCTGCTGGTGGGCACACAGTCTCAAGCAGAGGCTGGGCCATCCACTGCAGGAAGGCACGGAGCTGCAGGAGACAAGCAAACTACTGCAGACAATCAAGGCTGCTTAAGGGATGACATTGTAAAGATTAGAGATTTGCACTTCAAATAGCCAGTTCCCCAGTGGAATACACATCCTATGCCATGATAGTTCACATACTTTGATGACTCACTTGTAGCAACTGCTCATTAATTTGTCTAAATATTTTCCATTTCATACACTGCCAGCCTCACCTACTCCTCTCACTTGTGTGCACCTACCCAGACCCCTTCCTGCAGAGGCCGGCTTGACACTTCAGGGGGCTGGGGAGGCTGATAGCATGCCACAGGGTGGCCATAACCATGCAGCAGAATGGAACAGCTTATCCCCTGCCCCGGGCAGGCATCAGTGTCTGGCACAGGGGGGCAAGGAGCTGGAAGGATGCGATACACTGGGATTACCTGGGATGTCAGCAGTGTGCTGGGGCATCAGGAAAAAAAGCCTGATGTTGCAGGGGTAATAACTCCCTCAACAAATCTGTTCAAAAAAAAAAAAAAGAAAAAAGAAAAACCCTAAAAAGTTTGTTATTATAATGAGGAACTAGGGA
>NW_010171518.1:9524-24103 GCF_000695765.1 Mesitornis unicolor
GAGTAATCCAGTCTGAAACTAAAGAACCCAGCAACTCTAGCCGAGATCACCTGGGAGAAAGAACTTAAGCAAACATATGATGAAGAGGGAATCTGAAGCTCTCAGCTTATTCTTTTGCTCTGAATGTCAGGTACCTAATGTACCTGACATTTCAAACATGCAAAACTTAAGAGATTTCAGATGAAACAGCAAAATACAATCACTGAACCTTATTCATTTGTCAAAATGTCAAAGGTGTTTTTTAATTAATTCCTTACCCTGTAGCACTTGTCTGGACATTCCAGTGCCTTAATATCTACTCCTGATGTTTTTCTTCTAGTGCATATCAGGGAAGGGATGAGGAAAACTGTACTGCCACTGGGCTTACAGGATTTTGAATGTTGTGATCCCAAGTTAGAAAGCATTAATTGTCACTGTATGAGTTACCTCTCTGAGTTCATAAAGGCCGCTCTCATATCTCACACATGTCTGAACACTGATTTAATGTCAGACAATGCAGCCCTTAATCTGATCAAACTCATTATAGGGGTCACAGTTTGAAACTCGGAGTCATCCTGGCAACCCAGTGAGTCACTGTGCACTCACTACTTTCAAAAGTCTACCATTACCCAGCTGCAAGGCCGTGAGATAAACTCATAAAGCACTTTTTATTTTTCTGAGGCAACAGCTTGCTGAAATGTGGCTCAAGCTGCATTGCTTTTTTGGTCACTGTTCCAGAATTCATCATCAGGAGACAACATTTGAGGATTCAGAGTTTTCAAAGATTTATTAAGCAACCTTGAAAAAAGCCAACAGAGCTAACTAATAAAAACATTTAAAGTAGATTTCAGAAAAAAATACTGCCCTGCTACAAGAATAGCATCTCCAAATTGTTTTTAAAGACAGAATCTACCCTCACCAATTAGACTGTGTTTTGATAATTTGGAGAATGAAATTGTTTTGTGAACCTTTAAGATTAATATATTAAACACAGATACACAGATGAATGAACTATATATACTTCCATGTCTGCTCTCAGGTCAAGCTGTCAGATAAAGTGCTATAGTAGAAATAAAACAAATACCAGATTTCCTTTTTTTGTCTGGCTTTAATAAAATTATCCTGAGCACCCCAAATAAATCCTCATTATGTTACTTTTCCTAAAATAAGATTAGTGAGAAAATAGTTTAGCACATGAATAATTCCTCTTTCGCCATAGACTAGCCAGCAGGCCCTGATAGAAAAGCTGGAGACATTCCTTTTATCTGATGGAAAAATTCTTTCTCCCTGGACTGAGCTATGGCAGCTTTATTCATTAGTATTTTCTTTTTCTGTCGAAAAACGCCAGTGGGTGAAGGAAGCAGACTATCTTTGGTAGGACATTATTAACCCAGACTTTGGGAAGCTGCAGTTTACTGCTTCCCACAGGCTCAGAAAATCACTAAAATCCAAACTTTCGCTGAAATAAATTCCCTGAACGAGCTGAGGCATCATCTCTCAGTGACACAGCTCATGATCTGGAAAATAAAGGTCAAATATTTTGCCACTTTAAAGGAGACATGAAAGAATGACACTAATTGACTTAACCAGGTAAAATACAGATATCCATTAACGAATTGTAAAAAGGATTTCTGTTTCTGAATTGTGTCTTTTCAGCCAAACAAAAGTGTAGCTTGTAGTAAGTAGAACATTTACCACCTTGTACTGAAAAATATTTTAGCACATGCATAGTGAGAAACAAGGAGACAGAATCCCATGCTTGGAGGGTAAACTTCTCTAGGACTAAATGAGGTTAGTGACTTGGTGTTCTGCACAGTTGGAAATCACCCATCACCTTTCTGTTTGGTGTTTGTACAGTCATCAGTCAATAGATGTCCTGATCCGTGACAGGCACTCACAGGCTTCACAGTGCCACAAACAATACTAACAGTGAACAGGCTCACAAACAATTTGAACAACCTTTTTCCTTCTGCAGATTCAGAGAAATCAGATTTTTAAGGAATGCACGCATAATATATTGCAGGGTTTAGATTTGTTTTCAAAATGCAAGGCAAGGGAATGCCAGGCCCTGAGCCTTTAAAGGTATGAGTCAAAATAAGCAAACACAGAGCAGAGGAAACAGCACATTTCTTAACTGAAGTAGGGTATCATGATGTAGCTGGGAAGGCACTTCTGCCAGCTGTGGCAGTTTCCAGAACACTGGTGGTGTAATTTAGCTAGAAATATCACCATTTATAGGAGAAAACAAAATTAGTACAAAAAATTATGAACCAAACAAGAATTTTTTGGAAATAATGCCATCTAAAAGTTGAGCAGTACAGAAAGATTTATCCATTGCCCACCAAGGATGATTCACAAAACAAGGCATCAAAAATTACCTAATATTGTAGCACAGTGTCACTTCTGACTACTGTGTTGAGACACTGCGGATAAAGAATTTGCTGTGACCAGGCAAATCAATGCATACTTTCAGTTACAGCCTACCTCAGTGGTACATTGTAATGTTAGCACCGTTGTCCTTTAGTTTTGGCACTAGCAATAAGCAATATCTGCCATTACGTAGCTCTCACTACCAACACCTTCCCACCAAAAGCAAGACTGAGACAGATTCTTTCAATAGTTATCCCTTGTGCCATCTTCATACCTTTGTCAATAGCTTTTCCTCAAAACAGCCTGAGAGATCCAAAAGCTCAGGACACAGTGTGAGTTGTCAATGCACACATACCTCGAGCAGTAACTGTGGCACTGGTGTGCCATTGCTGCACTGACTACTGAGCATTCAGCCCAGGTGACACACGTGAATTCTCCAGACATATAATGTAGTGCTCTGATAAACTTCATTATGAGAACTGCCAAATTAACACCCTATTAATGATTCAGTCTAACACTTGCACACCAAAGTAAAATTGCACAGCTAGGTCAAGACTGATGTCTCAAATTTCTTGTTTAGGGAGACCTTCCAAGTGTTTCCAGAGGATAGGTTGAAATTTTCCTTCTTTTTTTCACATGAGGAGAGGCTGCCAGAGCTAGGAATCTCAGGGGCATTTCATCAATGTGTCTAAATATCGGCTGGGAGCAAATGAAGATGATGGAGGCAGGCTCTTCTCAGTAGTGCCTACCGACAGGACACAAATGAAAACATATTCCATCTGCACACAAGAACACAATTTTTTACCATAAGAGTGATCAATCACTGGCACAGGTTGCCCAGAGAAGTTGTGAAGTCTCCATCCTTGAAGATACTCAAAACTGGATTGGACATGGTCCTGGGCAACCTGCTATAGCTGACCCTGCTTGAACAGGGGAGTTGAACTAGAGGACCTCCAGAAGTCCCTTCCAACCTTGGCCATTATGTAGTTCTGTGGTTCTGTGGTCTGTGATTCTGTCTTACTCATAAAGCATCTTAGCCCTGATACACACTGGAAAGATTTCTGGGAGAATGGATGATCCCAAACTGCTCCATTAGGATTAATTACAAAACAAAATCTATCTATTCCAGAATATCATAGAGCACATGCTGTCCTATCAAAACTCTGAAATAGAAGCGAAAAAAATATAGTGCTGCTGTGGACGCGAAGTACAAATGGTGGATTATGCAAATTGGTACTTATTGCAGGTGTTGATGGAAACATTTTAAATTTATTCCAGGGTTACAGTAGTTGGCCTTGGAAACCCAACTCCTTTTGGAATCTCACAATTAGCATATCAGGAAATTATTCTGCTTCTCAAGCCCAGAAAGGATTTAAAAAAAAAAATCTGTTAAAAATCTGATGACTTTCTGCAGGAGGTTGTAAAAGAGTACTGATTAGTCAGTGACGTGACTAGGCTGCAGATATTCTGATGGATCATGTTTCACATGTTATTCAGGCTAAAAGCTAAAACTCAAGATCAGGAGAAAGAAAACATGTATTTTCCTGACACCCTATTTCATCCTTCATTGCTGAAAATAACTACATGTTTTCAGTCAAAGTTAATGAAGAAGGCTGAATATTCAACACAGTTGAGGTAACTAAGCAACATATCTAAGGATTTGGGGTCTGTTCCTATGAACGTTTCAACTGGTAATTAGTTTTCTTCTAATGGTTTCAGTACCACTGCTCACACTAATTACTTGCATGACTGGAAACATAAGTCAAGATACAGTCTATTGGTAAGGTGACCCTGAAGGCCCAGACTCACCAAATAGGGATGGGGACCAAGATGGAATTTGGTTAATGTGATTTGAATCTTCATTATATAATTCAATAACATGAATATGAATATATCTTCATGTCAGAGTTTGCATTAAAATGTGAAATTACAGCCAATAAATGTAGTTCACATGAAAATTTATATCCTACCAAGCCTGATTCTAGAGTAAGGCTAAGTCAGCATTGTCTTAATGTCTTTTTTGTCACACCTGAAATCGACAGATATGCCTTTTTTCTTGTTTAAAAAAAACCATCACGGGTCACATTCTTGGCTGATTTCAGTAATACAATGTAGAGTTACAACCACCAATTCTCTGACCCAGAAGCACAGCTCCAGAACAGAATATACACATTTTATGAGGAAAATGCAGTGGAAACAGGTTAAATTACCAAAAAAATAAATTCCTACAAAGACTACTTCTTCATTTTTACTGAATTGTTTATGTCATCTACATAAAAGATTTGCAAATGATAAGTGAAATGTGGCATCTGACTGGGAGCTAAACAGTGTTTTTAATAGATCTCAGAAACACATCTCTTACAAAACAAGACATTCAGCTTTCTTATCTTACACTGAAAAATTAGCCTCAGTAGTGACGAACTGCTTACAAATGAATAAGCTTTTGATAGGAAACTAGCAAATTTCAGTGGAAATCTGATCGTGGGAAAATTGCTGATGGAAAAAAAATGGCTCAACACTTGATGCATCCCTTTAAAAACAAAGATTTCTTGGTATTAGTTAATTTAATAAAGATGTTGCAAACAATAAAAGCCCAAAATGTTACTCATATAAGCAGTTCTGATTACTTGCGGTTTTCATCTGATTACAATGTATTAAAATTTGCATACAGGTATTCAAATTTATCTAGAATTAGAACTGTATTTCAGTTTATGTTATTTCTATTTCAATCTGGCTTTGTACTTCAAATATGTATTATAATTTATGCTAGACAGTAAATGACATGCCTAGGAAAAACTGAAAACTAATAATTTTTTAGTTTTGATTTGCATGAGACATCTGTCTTTTTAATTTTTCCCCCCATTATGGAATATATTTTTTCTCCCATCTTAATCTCTCCCATCTTAATCATAGCTAGTAATGATGGGCCATTTCCTATGTAAGCAACCAGTAGAGGTTTCACCATTTTGCAGTACACAGCAGTTACCATTGCTTTTAATAGGTTGGACTTAAGGCTAAGCACTTTGGCAGGTCTAGTAATTTCCTTTAGTTGGCTAATTGGCCAAAGAACTCTTTGGAAAGGCATGCACTTCTCAGACTTAATGGAAAAGGAATTATTGATGAAATGTAAGGAGTATTGATGGGAAGCATTAAGGCAACTGAAAAGGAAATGTCTTCTAATTAAGTATCTGGTTTAGGATTTGAAAATGTATGTTGTCCTAGATTGGCCATTGATCTGAGAAGATTGTTCCTACAGAGTAACATGTACTGCGGGAGATGCTCTTGGGACAGGTAAGAAATCATTTATCCATTAAGATTTTCAAATTGCCAGGCTGTAAGAAATCCCTTCCCCATTCTCCTCCTGTCTTCTTCAGTGTCTATCTCCCCCCACAAAAAAACCCCAAACTCCCCATATTAAAGAAGAAAGCCAATAGATCAAAACCCTCTGAACATTTCCAAATACCACAGAAAAAAATCCCAAACATATTTCATACTTAATCTGAAAGGGGTGAGTTTACCTTTGCTGCATGACCTCCTTCCCTTCTCACCTGCAGAAGACATCCTATTGCACTGTAGGAAACTCTGAGGTTCTTGGCCCAGGCTGCCAGGCTCTGGGCTTGGCAGCTGCCTGTTAACCAGGCTGTGAAATCTGCCTTTTTTCTGCTGAACAGATCCACAGACTGATGCAATTCTACGGGATGTTTTGATTTCTTCCATACTGGCTTTTCCATGACAGAAAAAAAAAAAGGGGGAAAAAAAAGGGAAAAAAAAAAAGATATTTTTCCTCTGAAAATTTCCATGTGACTGTATTCCAGATCTTATGCAGCAGCATGTTTCTTGTCAAATCCTAAGTATTAAAGGGAAGAGATCTAAACAGCGTGGCAATCAATAGTTTATGTTTGGCTGATGTTAAAATGGGTTCTGGAGATCTCTTGACAGTTTTGCTCAAAGCACAGAGTGAATTGCTATAAATATCCTGACATAAGGCAATGTTGTTGCAGTGCAGGAACTCGAAGCAAACCCTCTGTCTTTAAAAAGCTCGCCCTTTAACCACAAGCACCAGGGTCAGCTGCCTCATCACCAGCCCCTCTGTGTGGTTTCTTTCTGTAGGAGGGCAAGCGCTTGCCCATGAGCACAGGTTGCCTACTCATGCTGTGTATCTGGATTCGAGCAGATGAGAAAGAGGTTTCATCCAGGATCTGCCACGTTCACTAAATAATTCAAAAAACTGGTTTTTCTTTAAGCTGTTGCCTGAAGGTACATGTATTTTGGGTTTGAGCACAGCACTGATTGTTTAGGTTCATTAGGTTCCTACTGTTCAACTGACCTTGCCATGAGTCTGTTTTGGTTTGGTTTTGTGGGGGTTTTTTATTGTGTTGGGTTTTTTTTAACATTAGCAGCATGATGAATTATTCCCCACCTCCCCCCCAATTAATATAGTCTCAAATGCTTAAATACAGACCTGCTCCATCAAGACTACTTTGAGGAAATAAGCTGTTATTTGATTTCCTGGTGGGATTAGTTCTTGTCAAATACATTTTTAATGCACTTCTGGTATCTAATGAATTATGTAGCGTGTCCTTTTTCTTCTGTCAAATGAGGTTTGGAAGAAATCAGGTCAAGTCCAATGGCAAAAAAATGACACAGTATTCTGAAATAACCTCTAGTCTGAGTGAAAGGATTGTTCTAATGGAAACTACTTCCTGATGAAACAAAGGAAAATATTACAAATGAGCCAGGCCTCCCTATTTTCGTGGCCAACACCACCAAAATTTCTTCCAATAAGGCTGAGGCCAAATATGCTTTTACAGGCCTTAAAGAAAGCTAGTGAAAGCTAGGTTTGAAACTATCAAAAGAAGGTTATTCATCCCTCAGTGTGTAGCAGGCCTGTGGCAGTCCTAGACAGGGGATGCTGAGGAGATAAGAAGTTTATGTGCATATGAGTCTGGACAAAAACCTTGAAAACTGCATTGCCAGTTATAAAATAGAAAAATTATGGAAATTCCCTGAGCTCAAAATATTCAGATGCTGAAAGAGTAGAAGGAGAAAAAACATATAAGCTTGTTCTGTTCCTCCTCCTCCCTGGACACCCATTGTCATCATTGTGGGATGCAAAAAGATGGCTCCCAGCTCTAAACCATTATGGTTATTCTTGTGTTCTCAACAAAAGGTAAAATCCTAGAATAAAAGAAAAATTGCCAAAGGTACTTTTGGTATTGATCATATGTCCAAACCCCAAAACAAGTCTTCTTTTTTAATATTTCTGTGGAACAGCACTGTTAATGCAGGAAGGCATACATTGTTCAACGTGAGATGTAGGGATGACTTCTAACCTCTCCCTCCCCTTAGGTTTGTTTCTGTGGTGCTGACGCACTGATTCGCTCCAGGATGAGTGACAGATCCTCTGGCTAGACCTGAGATTAAATATATGCATTCAGGAAAGCCATTCTACTTATGTCAAATTTTCTGAGCAGGTACATAATTTCTAATTAAACTTTGACCACCACCACATTTCTTTCATTTTAAAAAACTGCTCATTTGTAATGTTCCTGACAAGAATCAAATTAACAGTTTTGAATTGCCTTGAGCTATTACCATTCTCAAAGTCTTGTATACCTACGTGCTCTATTTTGATTGGGATAACTGGCCTTCCCAGATCAGACTTAGAATATTATTTGTCATATAGGATTTACACGTAATTAAATATCAGATACATTGCTTTTTTACTGAAGCAATTTGAGTTCAAATATTCCCTAGGGGATTCTGGAGAAGAAAATTATTCTTCTACCTCCTGCTTCTAATATATTGATTTTTTCCAAACATTCAGTTCTTAAAATAACCAAAGATGTCACACACCCCTTAACAGAAGAAAAAAGGACAAGTTCTTTCAAACACGGGATTTTTTTTTTCTTTTTCACCAACACGACTGCTTTTCAATTTTATTTTTATTTTTCCTGAAGAGTCGTTATTAATCACTGACTAATGAGAAAGGTTTTAGCTAATCAAAACCTACCTTGACACCATCTGAAATTTAACTGTTAATAAATTATCTCCTTTAGTTACTTTGCTCTTCCCATCCATTCATGCTCATCCATTCAAATACTCTCTGTGTGACTCAGAACTGGAACATGAATTTGGCGTATCCACCTCTCAGGAAGGTGGCCTCATCAGCAGTTTAGGCCATCTGGAAACAGGTTTCCCTCAATTTCTTCTTTTGGAGCTCTTTCCTTGGATACACTCAATTAAATATTAATTGTCTCCAGTGAAAAAAATGGGGAGAGGGTGACTTCTACTGGGTGAAAGTGGGAAAGTCATGTTCCAGTCCCTGATCTGAGGAGTATATAATTACAAATGCAAAACAGAGCAGGTTTTTTACAGGGAAAAGGGACCATTCTGGGAAAGAATAGTTTTTTATATGTACAGAATTTGTGAGCAGCTCATTCCAGGTCCCGGGTACATACAGCTTTATCACCTCATGTGAGCAGCAGCCCTTCACCACCACCCAGTAAAGGATATTCACTGTGCACATGGAAATTGGAGAGGGAACTTCATGTGTGACAGATGAGGTGGGGTTTCCTCACCAGTGCTACAAGCAAAGCCAGGGATGTCTTTATCAGATCTGACCTTAGTCTCTCAGAAGAGGGAATGAGAACTGCAAGACATCGGGACAACAGATGTGAAATGCAACCCACTCTTGTCTACTGCATTTATACCGGTATGAACTGAGCAAAGCTCAGGCGCACAAGTCATCACTGTAAATGACTACAGAAAGGATAAGATAACCAGGACTTAAGCAATCCAACTCCAGATGGGCAAGGAGACATACGGGATCAGACAAATAAGAGGAGGTACGAGTGAATCTGAAAATTAACACATAAGAGAGAAAAACTTGTTACTGTAAAAGCAGTAAATTTGGAACACTATCATCTATTTTAGCACCTTTGGAGAAACTTTGCAAATATGGTAATTATCCATGCTGTCTGCACTTTTGTGTGTTTCTTGGCTTCTTGCTTCCCCTGGTGGCACAGATGGAAAACTCTTGTGACGTGAGCTTTCTTTGGGGGTACTCAGAAATTCGTGCAGTGACATGGGCAGGAGGAAGGAAGACCTCTCAAAGGGAGCTGGCTGGGAGTAAGGAAAAAAATCAGCAATGCAGCATGGTGAACTGTAGCAATTTAGCAGGCTAAACTGAGCATAGAGTAAAACCTAGGACCTGAAACAAGTGGACATTTCTAACCTAAGTGAGTTGGAAATACTGGCCTTTTATTTCTTTTAGGTAGGCACAGAAGTAAGAGAACAGTACCCCATCTTTCTAGCTGCTATCTAATCATGCATAGAGGGCTCTGCTTCCAAAAGATAACAATAGAAACAGAAGATAAATTATGGATAACAGAAAACGCACCAATGAACTCCAGCAGACTCCAATTTTCCATAGAGCACTTTTTCACCCTGAGAAGTGTATGGAAAGACTGATTTGGAATACTATTATTTTGAATTTATCAGATTGGCTTGGCTTCCCAAGAGCTGAAATGGAACTTCAAAACAAGCTAAAATGTTTGTTTGACATTTTAAATTTTCCCATATTTTTTCATTCTGAAATTCTTAGTTTAAAATCTCTATTTCATAGAAGTGGGTAGACACCGAGATAATTTCAGAAAATGCAAACCCTTATTATCCCTGTCCTCCTGTAATGACCTGAAAGCCTCTTTTAGATAGAAACTGAATTTTGTTTTGGCTTTGATGAAAACACTTTAAAAAGCTTAGGTTTCAATTAACCTTTTTTTTTTTAAAAAATAAACAAGTTAAGCTATGAAACCAAGAAGTCAATTGCTTACAGAGCTACACACTAAGAAGACCATGCTTTAGTACCCCACAGATAAGCAGTAGCGGCCCATCAGTGCTGACTACTTTGCAGGCATCACAGAAGAAATAAGCTTTCAGGAGAACTTAGAAGGAGAGCAATGCAGTGACTACTGGGATAGTGCCATGGGAAAGCATGAGAGAACTGGATGGGGGTTTGAAGGAGGGTGGGATCATCAGGAAAACATAGAGAAAAGGTTGATTATTTTCACTCTGGAGAAAGAGATTGCAGCAAGCTGAACTGTCATGGACTTGTCAAGGCAGGTGGTGGGCAGGTGCTCCACAGTGTCCTTTTTAGTTCTGTCTCACTTGTGCACAAACGAAATCTGCCAGAAAGAGCAGCAGGCCACGGGTGCTTCTCTTCTCCTCCTCTCCTTGCCTCACCTCGTCTCCACAGAGTAGATGCCAGGTCCATGTTGTGCCCCGGTAGCCCGGGAGTCACAGCTCGGCCACCCACCAGTAAAAATAAATCGTCACCTACAACAACAGAGTCAGAAAGCACTGAGAGAGGGAAGTGCATATATATTTTATCTTAGCATATGCCACTAGCATTTGTCAAGGGTTTCTGGGCACAGCTGAACCTAGCTTTTTCAATTTGTCCCTCTCATCAATCCCTTGGCATACTTTGTGCCTCAATACAAACAAAGCCTCAACTTGTTATGCTGCAAGAGGAAGGCAACATCATGGTCAGGATTCAAACACAAATGTGGACCTTCTTGTCAGGTGACAGCTGAGCACAGGGAAGTTACAGGAGATGAACAGATTATATGAGCCTGTCTCTATATTGCATCTCTGTTCCCTGGGTGTGCTGTCACCAATACCTGCCTTTCTGAGGAGGAAAAGACCTTGAAATGACATAAAATTAGAAAGCCCACAGATACTATTTAAGAAGATGAATATACTTTTGGTAGCTCTTATAACAATTTGATGCAGGTATAAGCTGGAAAATACACAGTTTAAGTACACAGCTTTTGCAGCTCTGTGTTCAAGTGTGGTTACTTACAGTGAAAAAGCACCCAAGTCCTGTTGTATGACATCAGTGAAAGTAAAACCTCATTCTTTGCACACAGGCTACTCCATAGGGTGACTGCTGAATATCCTAGTGAATTTGGCTTCTCCAGCTTCTCTGGAGACCTTCTAGCTGTGGTAGGAAAGGCTGCTCTAACTTGTAAAAAATGTTTTCGTGCTGCCTGGTGGTTTATTCTGAAGCCTTTCCTAAAGATGGCTGGGTCCATCTCAAATAGCTGCTGCAGTGGAAGAGGACAGACTTGGCTCCTCTTGCCACTGTGCTTACTGCTGCCACAAGTGCAGCGGCTGATCTGGCTGCAGCCAGTGGGGTTGCCTTCTCCTGAGAAGGAAAAAACCATGAGGTGGATATCAGAGAAAGCAAAAGCGATGACTGAGCAATTTCTTGTGTTAGAAAAACCTACAGCCAAGCTCCATCACTACTGACGCCCTCACTGAGTGCCCTTGGAGCCTCCAACTGAAAAGACACAAACATAGATCTTGTGAAATGTGGCATTTTAATGATACTTCAGGAGAAGATGGTGTGGAAATTAAGAAATAGGAATTAATGAAGGAAGGATAATTTGATCTGCCCATCATCTGAAAATGCAGCATCGGTTAAATATTACTAATATTTTAGATTGTTTTCTGGGTTGAAAGGCTATCATTTCTGGGTTATCATTTGTGCACTAGAAGACTAATCTGAAGAAAATAATGCCGCATACAGTTAGATAGTAAGGAGGAGGACTGGTCTTAGATGTTATACCGCTACCCAGTAGTGTTTAGGTCTGAAAAATACTGAAATTTGTCTTTTAAAAAAATTATATATTCCCACATCTTTTTCTGAATTCTGTGGTTTGTGATTCTGGATCCTCAGGTGATGCAAAGGACACCACACAACTGAACAAAGGTTTCCTAAGATGTGGTAAGGTACTAAAATTATATTTGTACAGCCTAAAATCAATGCTCCCTGAGAGGGAGAGGCTGTACATCATCACACCTTTGCTCTGCTCCAGTTAGGATTAAAAACACTTCCATTATGGATACTTCTTCCCTTAGAAAGACAGGTAGCAGAGCATGAAATACCTTCTGGGACAAATACGCTGCTCTGGACAGTGACAGTAAGTGTATTTCTTAACCAACTGAAAGACGCTGAAGAACGGTCTGAGGCAAGAACCTTTAAATCAGCTTGAAAAGAGTCCAGTACAGAAATAAAATTCATAATCTTAAAGATAATTTTAATGAAGAGAGATACTGAGTTTATAAGTATAGTCTGATTAAAGTCACTATCTCTATTTTCTTTTGTGAGTCTGGATTTTTGTTGGAGCTGTTTTAGACCAGGTTCATGTGATACAACCTTGACTCTGGTCAAGACGATAACATGCTCCTGACTGTAGGCTGCTGCCCACTTTTTGCAAGGGAGAGTGGAGCCTGAAAGTGCCTGTTTTATCGTACAGTTGAATTTTTGTTGATATCCTGAAATATTATTGTTATGATCCTCTCCAAATTGAAAAACCACTTTCAGAAACTATTTCACATTTAGCTGGGACCTTGTCAATCACCTTCTCAGTCCTCTCCTATAGGAGTGTTTTATAGGTACAAGCACGTGGCAGGCAAAATGTATCTCCTGGTATGGGGACACGGATTACAGGGAGAACAGTGTGTACCAGTGTGTGCAGGAAGAAATGGGCAAAAGAGCTGCAGTGCAGCTCAAGGAGGTGTGTACTGAAGTTAAATGTAGCTGATAACTCAAAGGATTGTTTGACAAGGCAGCCCTAGACACCTTCCTTACTCTGCGGCTAATCACTGCAGTGAGTTTGGCAATGTTTGTGGCCATACCCTGTAAGGCACCTATTCACGAAACTCTATAAATACAAGATTTATGGCACAGGGTTACAGGGACCATTTCTCCTTTATTAGCATTAACACAGAGCGTGCTCCAAATCCATTTGGGAAGGAGTGGCTGTGATCCTCTGTGGCCTTTTCTATCCCCATTTTGTGGCCATGCGACCAGTACTGACCACCTGACAGAGCTCTGGGGCAAACGGCTTCACAGAGCAACTGCTGGAAGAGAGAATCCAGGACCAGCACCATAGCCTGGGCTGGGATCAGATCCTGGCCTCGTGATGTCCATGCAGTTATTTCAGATTTACTCCTGAAGGAGGAGAATTTCCCAGAGGTGTGCAGTTGTGCTGTCAGCTGCAAACTGGGCAACACATACAGCAAACTTTTGGTCAGAAGTATCTTGCACAAACATGTGGGACCCTGCAAGAGCTGTACAGAGGGTAAAGTGGGGCAGGGGAAGAGACAGAAGGAGAAGTGGCAACTAATTCTGATCTATTAACATCTGATTTATTAACTTCACCATGTTTTTCAATTTCCCAAGTAAGAACACATTTCTGTCATTATGCTTTCCTTTAAAAAGCTATTATTAAACAATTCATATTTTAAAGGAGCGCCATATTCAAAATACTACATTTGTATTAAGTCTTCAAGACGAGTCTGCTGTGTTTGGGATGTTAGAGTATGGCAGTCAGCAACTCTGCAACAACTGCTGTAACTACAAATGTATGCATTTGATACAATTAAAGTTTTTTATTACAGTAACAGAAGCTTGAACTTATTTTAGCAGGCATACTTTTGTTTTTAATTTTCATTAGCCTGGAAAAAATTATCATTAGTGTAGTAGGATTTCATGCTGTTTATTAAATGTAAATAAATTATCATGTATGCCAAAATAATATTTTCCTCCTCACAAACAATTCTAAAATGCTGAGCAAATCTGAAATGCAAGGTAAACAAGGCCCTAATACACAAAAGCCTAAGCTCCAAAGTTCTGCTTTTCAGATTATTAACAGTATTTTCTCCTCCTTGTCACATGCAGTTCCATATTTCCATGGTCTTTAACCAGAAGGGAAATGTTCACTTTTACAGTTTAACCAAAAAAGCACTTCAACATGTTCCAAGATCCCACAGGAGAGATAAGGTTTCAAGGTCCAGATGTCAGCAGAGTTCAATGTATCAGAAATAAACCCTATATCAGTTGGGTGTATCTCCCCTGAAACAGCTGTATGTATTTATTTTATAGATAAAAACTTTGATTGACCCAAGCTATGGACATGATTACAAGATAGGTAGTAGGGACCAATTCAGATAAACTACTGAATATATCGGCCTCTTTGATGACTTGGTCAAGAAATGCTATTTCAAATCTTTCAAAAGCTACGGAGTCAACAATACCATGACTAGAATAAATCTTGAAATGAAAAATATTCCCAGGTCATAATCACTTTAATCTTAGTTTTGAAGGAGGCTCACTAAAATTTTTTAAGATGTGATGGGGTTGTAGCTGGGCTTGCGCAAAT
>NW_010171519.1:0-2518 GCF_000695765.1 Mesitornis unicolor
TCGCTGTTTAAACAAGCCGGGTTCTTTCCCCACCAACTTGATTTCCAGCACACAGAGACAGCTCGCTCTTGCGCTGTCAAGATTACCTTCTTGAAGACCTCCCAGCCCTCTTGGGCACCCTTGCCTCCAAGGACTGTCTCCCAAGGGATCTCATTGACCGACTCCCTGAACATTGCATTATTTATCTTGAAGATGACACATGTGGAAAAACAACCATAGTCACTCAGAACTGGACCAACATAATCTTGTGTTTGCAATAGAGGTTGAAATAAATCTTTAGGATTTTTTCCCTGCTTTCTCTTTTCTGTGCCTTCCATTCAGCCATGCATTCCCACTGTAAAGATAGAATTTGTGTGCTGGACTGCTATATAGTGTTAGCCACACTATTTCTGTCCTCATCACAAGGCAAACCAGCCATCAGACATATGGACAAGCTCTACGATGTTGTGTAACATTTGACACGTAAGTTCCTCATTTGACTGAGGTACAGAGGAGGATAAAGAAAAAAGGGAAATGGGTGGACAATAATGGACAAAAAATAACAGGGAATAAAAATGTACCAATATGGGGAGGAGTAGAAGTCACATGATCACAGAAGACAGTAGCCTGGATGCAGGAGGGAGAAACAGACAGTTGAACAAGGATCCCATGTAGCACGATAGATAGGATATAATTTCTGATGCAAAAGGAGAACAGACTTTTACTAGTGGCGAAATCCCTAAAACTGGAGGTTCTCACCCTGGGGACCTGCAATTGTGACTAGAATATAGCTGCTGGAAACTATTATACATTCTGTAAAGACAAGAACAAAAGCAACACAGTATATCAATGACATTCAATAGCCTTCTTCAACTTTCAGGTCACTGCCATCTACAAATCTTACCCTGGGACACTACCTTTTGCTGAAATATGTTCAAATTGCTTCAAATTGTTCACCCAAAACATCACATGGTCACAACAGAGTGTAAAAGAATAAGAAGGGACATAGTGTCCTAGAAAATACATTAGAAAACAGTTTCATGGAAAAAATAGACAATCGTCCCCTTCCCATTAAGCTTTATGATGAAAATTTGAAATACACAAAGTAAAAAAAAAAAAAAAAAAAAGGTCCAGCAGTGATGCTGGAATTGAGGTGAAAATAATGTTTATATACAGCTGGGTAATCACATAAATATTTTTTCTCCCATAAAGAAAGGTAATATAGAATATGAGGATAAAGTTACAGCTGTAAACAGGACACATGACATGGAAAGGAAACCAACCATGCAAGGAAGAAGTTAGTAGTTTAAGGCACTCAAGTGAGAAGCCAGAAAGATGTCCATCCATCCCACAACATCGGGAAGTTTAAAAATGCATTTGAAGCTGGAGGTTAGTAACATTTTTGAGCTATTATAATTTATTTACTTATACTTAAACAGGCAATGGGAAGAAGGGAGAGATGGTAAATCAGACAAGCACAAATTCATTCATCTGAAATGACATTACATAACCATTCAGAACTGACACCGAAACCATTCTAGAATACTTACAGACGTGCAGGTAAACATAAAATGGGATAAACACAATATCAGTATATAAAAAGAAAACTGGCAGGGTAGTCTTACCAGATTTTTTTGTAAGATAAATGTAAAACATGGAATAAGCACAATTAGCAACAATATTTCTATCAAAGCAACGAGGCTTTGAAATAATCTTGTACTGAATGCAGCAGACCAAAACCATGTAATTAAAATTTTAATAAGTCCTGAGAGGTTTATAAAATGAATTACAGCTTGATGTTTCCTGCAACAGGGGTATATTCCATTCACATATTTCTTTTTGACTTTGCCCCTTGTTATCTTCATGCACCAAATCTGAAGATAGTTGGCTAAAAACAAAGTAAAAGGTACTTCTGTCATGCAAAAGCCTCACAGAATACTACACTTAAATATCCTGAAACTTAATTGGATCCTCTACAGAATTTTGAGATATGAACTATAGGTTTGGCATTTAGGAAATTAAATTTAACATAGAAATTATTGAAAAAACAAAAGATATAAAACCTGGCAAGACTTGGTTAACACAAATCTGATTTTATTTGTATCCCACAGAACTAGATGATCTCTTAAGGGAAACAGAAGAAACAGCAGACAAAAAGAGTCCACACATATCCAGAGGGAAAAGAAAGCGATAAAATAATTGGAAATTTTTAAGAAGGACTTAAGAATTGGGTTAAAATAAGGAAGAAGAAATGATTGGTAGGGAGGTAAATAATAAAATGGCTCATTTTCTTTACTGTTTATTTATGTCAGCCTGTTTCTAACTAATATCAGCATAAAAAATGAAGAAGGGATAATTTCTATCTGTATTCACAATACTTTAGAATTATTATTAATGTAATTATTAAGAGCAATGTTTTCATAACCATACATTTATAAATAATTTCACAGGAGAATAAGACAGCTTTTATCTTCCACAGAACTCAGGTAAAGGTCAAGGACAAATTCCCCTTCCCCAAACATATCTCTTAACTGGAATT
>NW_010171519.1:2530-32171 GCF_000695765.1 Mesitornis unicolor
ATAACCTTTACCAGCCAATAGGCAATGTATTATACCATAGGCTACAGTGAGAACAGCATCAGAAGCACTTCCTGTTAACATAATCAATGTCTTCAGCTAAAATTATATCAAAGACCCATTAGTTGCTTAACAACATCTACAAAAATTACAGCAGAAAGTAAAACATTGCCCATAAATATTACTGTTAATGGTAATCTTCTGATCTTTAGTTGGTCAATGAGGACAAAAAATATTGCAAGTAGCTAATCTTTACTGACACATGAGGTCATTTTCCACTGCAAGTCATAATCCATTTTTAATTATTTTATTTTTATATATATATTTGGGATACTGTAGAATCCACAAGGGTAGGTTCCAAGACATCTATTCATTGCTTAATGTAATAGGCATGTGCTTGTGGACAAGTATTTTAAATATGTTTCACTAAGATACTAGTACATTCTAATTCCATATTATTATCTCTTCTGTAGCTGAAAAATAAGTACACCTAGAATTTATCTGACAACACAGATTATGGATAGACAAGTATAATATTTATCTTCATATTACATTTGTTTCTAGCAGTATAAATATATATTTGCTGCTATATAAATTTATATCTATATATAGATACTTAAAACCAACAAACATAATTATTTATATCTATGCTTTTAAACTATTAGTTTAAAATACAGTGGTGGAGCTGAGGCCTGGGTAAGTTGGAATGTCACCTGGCTGTGGAGTTTCACAGCCTGACTGTGCAAAGTACTGAGCAGCCCAATCTGCCCCCTGGCCGAGCCTGCTCTGGGCAGTGGCTGGGACTGGAGACCTCCCCAGGTCCCTGACAGGCTGTGTGAGTACAGGGGTCTGTGATTCTTATTGAGGACAAACAGTAGTTAGGCTTACTTTGGGTTGATTTATAGCACCTAGAATTAGAGTGATCCTGTCCCTCCATACCTTTCCACTCATCTACTTTCCTCATGCAGCAGAATTTGCCTTGATGATGCCTGTGTTTGCCCCAGATTTTCACATGATCACCTATTCTTTCTGGTATCAGACTCACTGCCTACTTCCACTCAATCACTAATGCCTTTCCATTCATGAGCTCATCAGTTCAATTTATCTCTTGTTTACTACTTCCTGTTATAAAGAACATTGCCTGTTCTCTACACCTTCCCAATCTTCTGTATCTTTTATTTCCCATTACTATGTAATTTCTTAATGCCCATATATCTTCACAAAGACTGAGAAAAACATAGAAAATAGAGATCCAGAAGATTCTGCCAAAGAGATCTGAACTTGAATTCAATCCATAATATATCATAATTCATATCTACAACTCCATGTGAATGCAAATTGAGCAACTATGAGCTATCATAAAGTTGTTTTTACAATCATGAAATGGTCTATAAGGATTTAACCACACAATTTTCCCTCTGCTATAAATCATGGAAAATTCAGTGGAGCTTGCTAAAGTGATTTTCTTCTATTCTGTATGTCAAGGCTGATAAGAGGGTTATAGTACAAAATAATTTTGCTAATATTACTTTGCATAGTTTCTCAAGGACATTTAAGCACACAGAGATTCTGAGTGAAACTAAATGACTGAACTATATCTGTATATTATAATAGTGGGACTTTCCATCAGGATGTTGAAATGTGCATTCGGTTACATACGTCACCAAGCAAGCACATTGGTTAACACAAGTAAAACAGTTTTGTTTTCGTTTGTTTGGTTTTTTTTTGGGGGGGTGGGGGGGAAATAAATGTCTGCATAAATCAGCGAGGACATATTCCTATGCTGTAAATTAATAACTTCTGTTAATGTAGTAATTTAAATTAAAATGCAGCTCTGTTTTCTAAAGTTCAAAAAAGCCTAAGCTATGCACAAAGTTTAGCAGAGTATCAATTCAGAAGCAAGGGGACAAAACAAATATCTGCCCAATGCACAGGATTTTGTCTTTACAGTTTTTCTTTCTCACTCCCCTCATTGCTCCTTTTCAAGTAATTTCATCAAAGCAGACCACTAATTCATCTTGTTGGATTTTGAAATCAGGAAAATCAAGTGGTTTTGAGTCAATCAGAAAAAAATCCCTCAGTACTACTGACAATACTATTTTGGATCTCAGGCTTCCAGCAAATCCATCAGCTTCAGACAAAGAGGTAGAATAGACTGATTTTTTGGGGAGGGAAAGGGAGTGGAGAAATAAAAACTCATAGAGCTGCTTCTGGAATAAATCACTCCCGTATTTTCTTCTCCATAGGTTAAAACCAAAGACAGAAAAATTTCTACACACATATTCCAAGCTCTATGGATCCAAGTTCACTATACATCAGCCACTGTAGTTTCTAAATAGACACAGAGTATCCAATATAATTTGCAGCTCCTTAGACACATTTATTTTAAAAATAATTGATTTGATTGTTTTAGATACATATATGGAAGCCAGAGTGCTTCATCAAGCTTAATGTAAAAAGCTGAACAATCCTTCTACAACCTATTTTGTCACAATTGTGGTTTAAGTCATAAAGAACTGAAGGCAAAACAAGTTGATGACCCTGTCAGCAATGCATGCAGGAATAAAAGTCACATCATACATTTCTTGCAAAAAAAAAAATACAACAGAATTCTTTTCCTCAGGATGGGAAAGAAGTAAAAATCCTTACTGTGTAGAAGATCGCATCTAGAATTTTGTGACAGATCTGGCTCTGAGTACTTAAACCTCATCAAAGTCCTTTTTGCTACCCATAAATTTTCAATAATTTTTCTGGTCCAAGTTTCAGTTCAGAAACTGCACAATGGGTGAGGTATACAGCATCTGAAAACTGCATTCAGTACACTGGAAGTGGTCAATAGGTTTCCTTCCATGATCCATTACAGCATGGGGAAAACTCACCTCTTACTCACATTAAGATTAAAAAAGGAAGATTGTTCCAGTGCCTACACTATTTCACCTGAGGAACAGGGAAGAACAAATATTGTTGCTTCTGAAGGAGATCAGGTAGGAATGACACGGAGCAAAAATCTACTTGTAATAGAAATTAGTTTCCCATTCAAAGAGTAGTTCAGAAGTCTCTTTGTAACTACCAGAAAAACAAAGTTGAAAGAATAAGCTGTGACTGTTTCAGACAACTTACTAGTGAGCATTTGCTAAAATGTCTATATTACTTCAGACTTCTGAGATTCATGTTACAAACATGGCATCTAGATAGGCATATGCACATTACAAAGGAGTACGTGTATATATACATTATATATACACATACAAAGAAAGAAAGAAAACTAATAGAGCTTCAAAGTTATACCAGTCTAACACAGCAATATTAAGGCATAAGGAGTGGTAAACTTGCAAGCAGCTAAAGCTCTGCAACCACATTTTTTACTAGCATTACTCTTAAAAGATTATAGCTCTTTTCACTCATGCTTTGCCTTCTATAGAACAATTTGAGGAGAAATTAATGACCTCAGGTAGAAGAGGAAGTTTGGAATACCTCAGGTCACTATCCTGTCTTCTTTGCTAGAGAATTTTTATATTAATCTTTCATCTACTTGATGCTTACCTTTCACCACTTGTACCTTACTTAATAGATTCCATAAAAAATAAAATTTGCCAATGACATAAAAAAGAGAAATTTCTCATTTTAACTGAGATCATATAAAATAGTGATGTTAAGAAAAGTTAGAACTATACATATTTTGAGTGTAGTAACTCTTTTTAACTATTTCCTTTGTGAACTATTTACACTACAGTTGCAAATTACAATTTCAGAAGACGGTTATTAAAATGCACAGAAGCAAGACTTACATACATAAAGAGCATCCCCATATTGTATTAGTGGAAAATAAGCTACCAGTTATTTGAATTAAGTTCATGTAGAGTGGAAACAGCATAATGAAAAATGATTTTACAGTACTTCAGTGAGACAAACATAAAAGCTTCTTAATCTGATGGAAATGTAAAATTTTCAGTTGTAGGAAAGAGATATCTAGAACAGATAAGAATAAATTTAACTCTGTTTAAGTACTGTAGTAGACCAAATAGTGTTCTGTATCATTGCACAAACAATGGCTTAGTTGTGTTTCAATTTTTCATTTTACTAATGTTGGAAAGGTTAATAACTTGATCTTTCTGAAAACAGCCTCCTTTCCTCCTGCATCAACTCCAGTACTAGGTACAGTCATGGGACAGTTTTGGCAGCTGTGGGACCTGGATTCAAAACTTTGGAATGTAATTTTTCTTCTCTGAAGAGCAGTGTCTTGACTGACTTTCTAACAGAAGAAGAAAAAATATAGTAATAGTTAGAGATCCAAAATATTCAATGGCCATGCTTCTATTTTTAAAGGGATGTAAATAATATCATTAAGATGCAATCAGAAAAATGGGCAAGAAAGCATTAGAATGTTTTGGTATCTGAACATTTGCAGACATTTAGAATTAAGGCAAGTGGGAAATGCCAATGGTCCATCTTATTTTCTTTGTTTTCAGTGATCCACAGATCTCTAAACTTGTTTAATACTTACTCTTTTTAAATCAAGTGAACTTTTAAGATAAGAAGCTTTGTCTTTTTTTTTATCTTTTATCTTTTTAACATAAAGTAATTTAGCCTGCAGAAGACAAGTAACATTTTTGTTAAAAATACAGACTGTAAAATATTTCAGAACATTTGTGGCAGGAAATTATTTTCACCGAAAACAGTCCATACTCAAAATAGTAATTGGATAAGGAGCAATCATGAATGTGGGTTGAATCATGAGACAGAAGTTTAAATTTTTATTTTTTTTTAATTTACTACAATAATTAAAATATTGACAACTATCAGTTGTAAGAAGAGTAACACAAAAGATGATGTTACTCAGTAAAACTGGAACACAATTTATCAGTTGGTGGCCAAGTGATTTTCCTGAACTGATGAAACAGTTCAGTCAGGTTATATGGAAGAAAAGAATAACACTGTCTGTAGTCATATTACCATTTCACTGAAAAAAAAAAAATCAAAAGACTGGACTCATCTCTAAAGATATGATATTCTTCCACAGCATTGATGTTTAACCAATGGCCTAGGGGCATCCTGTTGTTCTAAAGAAACAAAGAGGTTATGGCATGAAAGTGAGCTTCACATACCATGTTCTGCCACACCACACAGATGCTACAGGTGCTCTCTACCCTAGTTGTTTCCAGCTGCTTTCCTTACCACCCCAGACAAAGTCCCATTTTGATTTGGATCTCTCTGAGGGCATTATTTTCCAAAGAACTCTTAAAAAATTCCTGGTCTCTGGGTGCAAGCAGAAATTCAGGCAGCTCGGCTTTACATCCCAAAATATTGAGGTCAATCTCATGGTTTTTCCAGGACAGACTTATGATTTTCAAATAATTGGACTGACAGCAACATACATAGGGCTATTGCAACTTGCACTGGGGAGATCTGTGCTCTACAAAGAGCTAAAACAAGGTAAGGCTAGTTAGAGTCCCTCCTATCATCGGAGCTTTTTTCTTTTTCTGTCATGACAGCAGTTGCATGGTACAGGCCCTGTAATTCCTGTGGTCTGGTGATTTCCCATCCCTAAGGAACTCAAGCTGGATTCTGCAGCATGGTTTTATAACAGTTTAGAAATACGTAACCTTTAGCTGAGAAGCTTGGTAATTCCTTAGTCGATGTGCTGAGCATCCTCTACTGTTACACATAAAATAATTCAGAGCACAAATAAAAGTATGGCTCAGAAAACAGCATAAATTAAATGTCCATGATGTTTAAATGCTGAAAATTAACCCCTCCACCTGAAATGCATAATCAATATACCATAAATACCAGAATCAACTGTCACACAGGAAAAAAAATTCCAAAGCTTTGACACCTTAGACACCTTAGAAAATCTTAGATTTTCTTCCATGTAGAGAGGGCTTGCTTTCATTCTTACTTTGTAATGATGCAGAGAAAATGTAATCAGTATCTCAGAAAGCTTTGTATTTTTATCTAAGTTTTAGAATAATTTCTTAGTATAACAGTTAATTCTTGTAGAGTTTCCTCAGGATTCATTAATTCCAAACAGTCCCTGACTGTGAGGAACACATAAACAGGAACTTTCAGAAAATTTAGGAGAATAAACTTTGGGACTTTCTTTAAACCAGAAATTTCCTTAACTCTAAGTTTTTTTTACACTAAACATTCTAAATCTATAGGCTTCATTATATTTAAATTATTTTGCTTTAGTTCTTAAGTTATTTTCAATACTTTTTCTAGAAAAAAGACAGAAAACCATCATAATTTAGGATCTGAGGGTTTCATACCTCAGTAGCTTCCATTAATATGTTTGTTAGCATAATCTCAGCTACTGGCTTTACACAAGACAGAAAATGAAAAAAAAATAAAGTCTTCCTCTAGCTTCTAGCAATTTCAGCCCCTGAAGTTAATGATGGTAGAGCTACACCAATAGACTTGGGGTTTAGTGCTTTATGTTGAAATGGAAACCCTAAGACCTAATGGCTTAGAGTAGTAAGAGTTTAAATCACATTATTTGCAAGGATGGAGCTATAACTGAAATATAAGAAAAGCATCTCTGTGAGCCATTTCAGTGACCAAAATAAAGCCTACAGATTGTTGAAATGAAGCATCCACTATGGTACACAAAAAAAGCGACATACTGTTCTGTATTCTGACATTGACCAGCACAAGCTAAGATACTTGGACTAACACACTTTTTAACACAAAGCTTGAAAAAAAATTACTTAAAACTGCCTCACAAGGAGGTAGCATGAGTATTTCCTCATTAAGCATATTTGCTGTAGCAGCTGGTTACAAAAAGCAAAAGCTCTTTTGATCTCTCCAACTTCTGCTGGGAACTGCAAGGAACCATTGCTAACAGATTTAAGGCAGCGGCCCAGAAAGCTAAACACATCTGTTTGCTGACTGAGGCCATTCTCTCTTTTATACCGTAAGGGACTTATCTGGCACTTCTGGAAATGCATCTCTTCTCCCAGAGAGTTATGGAGTTACGGGGATATTAATTTTCAACATCAGAAGTGAACTGACCTTTTCAGATTCTTTCAGCTACCCACAGAAACAGTCATACATGGTCTTTTTTTGCAGAGTGAAGACACATTCTTCTGCAGTAACTTCTCAATCTCTGTCACCAGCCTGAATTTTCCCAGAAAGCATCAAATCAATTCATGTCATCATCAAGAGAAAATACAGAGGTTAAAGTTATTTATAAATGGTTATTAAGACACTACCTGCACAGCTTTCACTGAGGCTCTGTTCACACATTGATTCTGAAAAGTTGCAAAAAGATAAGCCCACCCTATGTTAGTTACATGACTCCTAAAAAAAACTAAAGTGGGAGATTTATTGGAGAAGTATAAAAAAGGCTGTTCTGTTTGTGTCTCGTTTGTTGGAAAAACATCTTTGCTGTACATCTTCTCATTAGGTACACCAAGTTCACAGTAGAAATTACAGGGGGAAAAAAGCATCAATCCTATGAACTGAGAAAGACTGGTGCTGAAATATAGCTTGTGCTTTCTGTTCTGGAAAATGATATATTTCTGCCTATGCAACAGTTTTTATATCACTCCAGCCAAGCTGCTTGTAGCATTTTTTCTGATACGTTAGCAATCACATACTCATTATTCTTGTAGATGCCTTACCTGTTATTTTCAGCTTGACAAAGATCCTGAGCACACACAATTGCAACTCAGGTCAATAGTTCCCATCTGACCTTATTGCTATGTGATGTAAGGTGAATTGAAAAAAAATGTATCCTTGTGTATCAGAGCATTAAAGAAAAGTAGATGCTTTTGATGTTAATATCAATGGCCCTTTGAGTCTGTAACTGTAAAGTAGGAGCAATAACCTGTAAATGCCACAGAAATTTAGGAAAACAAATTCACTAATATTTAAGAAACAGAAATTTAGAATAAGAGCCAGAGAAAAGCCCTTGTTGAAATTAATGCTTGTCTTTGAAAAGAAGTCTATGTAGCACACAGTAAACAAGTCATAAGACCACAGAAAGAGTTAAAATATTTCAGGCAAAATACAAAATAGTTACTTCAAGCTCTTCCCTATGGAATCAGTCATGCAGAGAAAACTGTATGTTCTTCTGTAGTTGAAGATGGTGTCACAAAGAGATTAGGTTCAAATAAAAGTTCCTTAAATCATACCTAAATGAAGATCGCAGTCATGTTTTCTGGCCTATATTCTTTCAGTGTAGCTGTGTTTTCATACATGCATAGCTGCACAGAAAGAATACAGGAACAACACAGCATCCTTATGAAATAATAATAATAAAAAGAACACTACCTTGAAGTCAAATTTATGAATAATTTGCTGAGTACTTTCTGCCTGTGTGAACACAATCACAACACACTTGTAAAGAGGAACAAGACCAGCATAAATCAGAAAAACAACAAATCAGTTCACTGGTATCAACAAAATGCTAATAAACTGCTACTTGCTTCTCTGGACCACAAAGAATAAATGGTTTTAATGAATAACAATTTCAGCCATACCTCATTGATGAGTGGATGGAGGTAGTAGAAGACCAGCACTCTCTTTTCAATGAATTTTTTTATTGTCCTGGCAGTAAAGCAGTTCCTTGATACAACCTTGAACTGTCATAAAATTACCCGCAGTGGTAGAACAAAGTGTTAGTTTTGCCTGAACTGAAATCAATTTTAGCAGTTGTAAAGCACTATGGATAACTTGTCTAAGAGCTGATGGATTAGCACACAGTGGATTGTTTAATGCCTTCACTCCTTCTGTTAACTGGATTCTTTGACCTGAGCAACAAGACTTACCAGAAGACATCCACACCATCCTTCCAAAGTCCTAGTGCTACATGCTCCCACCAATGGTAACTGGCTAACACTCACTCATGCACTAAGGAAGGCACCTTCAGGCATTGATCTCTGAGGCTATGAGAAAAAATTGATTAAAAAGGCAGTAAACATGGCTGTGCAAACACTTAATTATTATAGATTCACTTTCCGTTTATTTTGCTGTCCCATAGAGTACTTATTTTGAACTTTAATGCCTAAAAATACATCACCAGTTCAAGGTAATATCAGACATTAATTCACTACCACTTCTGTTAAACCACAGCGTGTTGGACATCATAACATATTAGCCTTTGAAAATACCAACTCTTGAAAATGTCAAATCTATAAATTTACTACAGTTTAAAATCAGCTGTCTTACTTTATTTCATATTGAAGCATGATTAAGCAGGACTCCACGTTTCTTTACCTCCACATTCTTTTCTTCAAAAACATCACAGAATCAGATGCAAGAGAGATATGAAATCCTTCAGACTTGAAACAAATACCTTGCCAGGCACATATAGAAGAGAGTGACAATATGCTTTTCATAAAACTGTTTTCCCTGTTTGTTACATTCCTTGTTGCAGTGTATGAAACTATTCTTTACAAAGCATTATTTATTTTTTACATAACCTGCAAATTTAACTTCACTCATTCATATTTAATAAAAAATAAACTTCCTTCACATGTACAAATCAAACCATGGTAGCAAATCAGACTGCCACAATTCTGAATGAAAAAAAATTTTCATTAGAAAGCAAAAGACCAAGCTGTGCTTCTTTTGAGAAAGTCTGTCCTTAAAATAATGAAACCTCGTATGCATTTGACATCCATCTTATGAACAAGTGTTTATATACATGGAATTTTCAAGATTTTTGGGGTAACAATTTTATGTAGCAAATATAATTTTATAGTTTTCCATAAACTCATGAAGCAAATGAAAGACCTTTCACAAAAAGCATTACTGATCAAATATTTTAGAATAATAGAAGATTCCTACTGGATCCTCCATTTTGTGGTTATTCAGCAAATCAGACAGGAAATCATCATGAAGACTTTCTCTCCGAATCAATGTAAATTCACGTAGGAAGACTGCTTCTTGATTGTGGTCTCCACAAACCTAGAAGTAAAACATGATGTTAGGAAAAGCTGTATTTTAATTCTGTCATAAACACAGTCATAATAAACAGATAAATCAGACTGAAAGTTAAAAATATTCATTAATGGTCCTTTGCCTTTCATCACTAAACTCAGTGTAACTAATCAGCATTGTCATTAATGAAAATAAAGACATGCATTTAATGAAAGTCAGTAACTTAATGAGTAACTGCCATTTACATGAGATTCTGTTGTAAATTAAGTTTTTATGTTTTTACTTACAGCTACAGTCTGTAAGGCAGTTAGCAGTGAAAAGATCTTTCGTGAAATCTATTAATATTTAAAGTGTATTTTTACTTTTTGAAACAGAACATGTTTGTCCATGAATGTCCAGAATGATTTTAACTTTTTTCTAGGTATAAAGTAAATTTTAAATGATGGAAACTGGTGAAATATCAGGGAGAGTTTTTAGCTATTAATGGAGTATGTTGCTTTTCATTAGACTGACTATAAAAGAATTACACTACAGGTGAAATACCCATAAAGGGTCTAAGTAATCAGAAATAGTGAGTATATTATGAACTGGAAATCTAGTATTTTTTTCATTTTTAAGCACTTTACATCATATTTTAAAGGTGACTCAGCTTGAGAGAATAATATATTTTATCAAAATGCCTAAGTAATGATATCTTGTACTTCAGTATTTGACAACAGAGACTGCAACACTCATATGGATTAGGCAATATGATTGTTACACAATAATAAATAATTTATTTATATGCGATACTGATTTATTTTCCTAAAAAGGTATGTGAGATACATGTGCATGGTCATTGTGAAGTTTGGAGTTTCTGGTTATCTTCTTCTGTTTCTCCATCTGAGGGACAAGTTACTATAATCAGGAATGGTCGATATGTTATTTCTTTATGTATTTAAGATAAGCATAGAACTTCTAAATGGACTATTGTTATTACTCAGAAGTGCTGTATTACTAAAATTATTTTCCTAAGAAGGAAGTCCATTCTCTGCTGCTTTTATTATGACTTTTCCAAGTCTTCATTTTTTTGCATAGTCAGATGCCATAGTTGCTCTGGTTCTACTTATCCCAGCTGAGAAGGTCAGAGAAAGATAAGGGCCTGGGAGTACCATGGATATTATGTGTAGTGTCCAGGGAGCAGATAAAGTATAGATTTGCCTTTCCACTCCCTACAAGTTGATGTTGCTGTTTGGGTGGAGGCAGTCCTCCCTACTAGCTGGGAAGTGAGATTAGAACTGCTGCAAAGCTAGTGCAGCTCTAATGAGGTGACTAGAAGGCTATGAGCTAACAAAATTGAAGTGGAGGATGGGAATATCTTAGTATGAAATGGGTAATAGGAAGAAGTAAGAATCCCTGAATCCAAACATTATGCCGGTTAACATAGCAGACTTTTACTTTCACATATATATCTTGTACCTAGTGGTAAAAGTAAGGACACAAAAATCTTTTGGTTGCTTTGACCTCCTCTGCTGTAAATTTTGAATTTAAAAAGTAAAAATAAAAGAATACTGTCCATAAAAAGAACAGAGTTTTACAAGTGTGGGGTTTAAAAATTACTTAAAAACTTACCTTCCTGTTCTATGGATAACATTGAGAGATGCACCCACTTATATTACCTTTATATTATTAAGTCACGGCAATGAAGAATTCTCAGGGGTGTCATGCATATATGCATGTGTTCAAAACTAAATTTAGCCCTGCTACTGACTCATATTCTTTTTGTATTAAAAAATATGGACAAATAATTATCTTACAAATAAAAATTACCCTGAAATAGTTCGTGTTTCATTTAAAAGTTCCATTTCAAAAGTGGCAAAAAATGTTCAACAATAAAAATTATTTCAAGAAAGAAAATCTGTAGTTTTATTTTACTTTTAAATAAGTCTCTATTTCTGATTTTAAGCACTTATAAGCAAACAATATGATAAAATTATGAGTAATTAGGTTTTCTTACAATTTTGTGCTTCTAATTTCAGAAGTCAAATTACAAACAGAGTAAAAAACTTACTTCCTCACCAAAGATTACCCTTCCTACCTCGCTGATTTTGCCCCTATAAAAATATACCCAGATGCTGCAAAATCTTTTCCTTACAACAGCAGTCAGCTTTCTGTTTTCACAATTTCTAACTGGTTTTCAAAAAGAAAGCAAATCAACTGAAGTACTGTGTTATCTTCCTAAGTTATCAATAGTTAAAATAAAGACTTAATAAAAAATGCATTTGCAATGTCAATAGTCTCAATAAAGAGGCCACGTTGTTGAGGACACAGCTGTGCTGGGCAGGATGTCCAGGATGGAGGATTGCCGCCTCCCTAAGATCATGCTCTACGGTGAACTTGCCACCGGCTGCCACAACAGAGCCCCAAAGAGGAGATACAAAGACTCCCTGAAACAATACCTCAGTTTTGGCCATATTGACTACCATCAGTGGTCCACTCTGGTCTCCAACCAGGAGACATGGAGACACACCATTCATGATGCTGCTGTCTCCTTTGAGAACGCACACAGAATTAGTCTCGAGGAGAAAAGACAATGCAGAAAGAACCACGCCTTCCCAATACCATCTAAGGAGACTTTCCGCTGTGCCCTTTGCAACCGGACTTGCCTATCCCGCATTGGCCTTTTTAGTCATCAGCGCTTAGAAGATGAAGAGCTTAGAAAACAATCTCTAAAAGTAAGGCAACTGAACCCTTCTTAAGCAGTGATCAAACCATACAAAGAAAGAGTGGCCTGGCAGAAATCTGACCCTTAGCAGCAGCAAACATCTGTAGGAATCCACAGTTTTTCAAGAACTTACGAACTACATTGGAAATTAGGTTTCACTAACACCTACAAGATCAACAGCACAGCACCCAAGTTTCTCAGTAAGAGAAAACTATCTGGGTATTCAGATGCCCAACTGACATTACAAATAAGACTTCTATGAAATTGAGGTGAGATAAAATTTCAGCAAATATCTAAGCAATGTTTTTCTTGTTTTAGCTCAGTTTCTATCTCTCTTAGATTGGTGCAAAAAAATGAGTTGTTCCATTAGATTCATTGGTGTATATAATGGAGTATAAATCTTTGAGGAGACAGGCAGATGAATACAGAATTAGAATCTAAAAGACCTAACAGCAGCCAGAGGGTGGAAGGATACATCTCAGCCAACAGAGTCTAAGTTTTCTTACACTTGAGTACTGTCCCACTATGGAAATAGCTTAATTAATTTTGCTAATAAACTAAACTACTAGTAATTCTGTGTTAGTAAGATGTAGTAGTGATACTTCACTGAATTCAGAGGCACATAAATAACAATACAGGCCATAAATCTGATGCAGATAATCATGATACTTTCAATATCACCTTTCTCAGCACAGAGACTGAGTGATTCCAAAGTATCTCACTCACAAAGCAGAAATATTAAACATGGCTTCAAATATTTTCAGTTAACTATTTGGGCACATCCCAGGACTTGTTTCAAGGTGACAATTGCTCGGTCAAAGCTTTTTGTATTTTGGGTGTTCAAAGCCCAAAACACCCAGAAAATTATTACTAACACAAAACTGGAGGCAAAAAATATACCAGTTTATTAAAAATGTCTCTTCAGAAAATAATATTTTAAAAATCAGATTCTTTAAGCTTACTGTTTCTTTAGAGACCTAGACAGTCTTGTAAGTGATAAGAAGGACTACTCCATGAGTAGTACTCTTAGGCATGAATATATTGGATTTTATGACAGAAACAAATTACTTCATGAAGCATATGACAGAAATTATGGTATTAAATACCACAAAGGTAGTAAAGACATTTACAGTGAGGGATGAAAAATACAGGCTTTTAACAAGCCAAGATATTGCACAACACCCTTTTGGGTGTAAATTCCACTCTAAACAGCATAGCAACTTATGCATGTATTTAAACTTTGAATTACTCTCAGTAAGAGTCCACTTTATTGCCTGCTCACTTCCAAGTGAAAGAGTGCCACACTTTTATACAGGTGACAAGATCTTTAATGCATCCCTCAGACCTGCAAGACACAAACGTGTAAGAAGGAAAGACATCCTACAAGACTCACAGTTGTGTCTAAGCAGCTGCTAGGTGCCAAACAAACTTGATCAGTACCACTGGTGCCTCAAGCAAATGTTTAACAAAATCTTATAGGAAGTTCTGAAATAAGAAAATTGTTGTCCTTGCCACTAATCTCCCATGGTTTTCTGCTGCAGTTTTGATCCAAATTTTCTTCTTCTTCTCCAGAATGAAACTGGGATGAGTAGAGAGGGGTACAAGCACAATACCAGGCCCCAGATTTAGAAGCAATTATAGTCTGGCTCCAAATCTGAATTCTGACAGCCGTTTGTCATTACTAAACTCCATATAAGAACTGAAAATATGCAGTGATTTTACAGACTGATTCTGCCACTTCAAAATCATTCTGAACACTTGTCATTCCTTCATGGCAAGCCAGAAAGCTATGCACACTGTCAAATCTACTCTGTATATTTCGTTCTGAGAATTTCTTGGGCAAGAGTACATTATGTTTTTCAGAGGAATAGATGCAAAAGGAGATACTACCCTATCTAATTAAGTATATCACTCTCCAAATGCTATGTTTCTGTATTACACATTACACTGGTCATTCAGAATTGTTAAAAAATTTCTAAATAGATTTTCTAGGCCACATAGGGAAATATGCAGGCCCAGGTAATCAGAAGGGCTATGACAATGCATTGTAATAGTGTTGAAAATTTGAAGCCTTTATTGTCATGTAGTCAGCTCTTCCTTTAATGCAAAGACTAGAAGAATCCATGCCTAAAGTGAATTGAGAGATACGGTAGACTCCAAAACAAAAAACCTGATTTTTAGGCAGAGATAGTAATACCCCCAGCTTAGATTTTTCTATCTGTTATACCATTGAGTTCTCACAGAGTGAACTAGTGCTGTGAAGTTGACTGTTCTCCCCATGAAAAATCTCTTCCCTTCTATACAACTTAATTTTGTTTGGATTCAGACCAAGTACATTGTTTTCTTGCCAAAACAATAACAACAAAACAAAAAAAAGCTTTTTTCTTTCTTTTATATTTGTGAAATCAGACAAGATTTATTTTTTTTTTCATTTCTAGGCTACTGTAACAAAATTAAAGAAAACTGGGCTGTTGTAATAGATCTGACAGGTGATGAGGTTAAGTTTCCAGTGATGCCATAACCCAATGGCAAATGTGTTCATGTGGGTATAGTTAGATTTCACGTGAGCATCTCCATTGCTGGCATGCTGAACAGCCACCTACTGGAGTGATGTCACTGTACAGGAAATATTTAACATCACATGAGATGGCAGAAGAAAATTCAAGTGGATGTACACACGAGTCTCATGCAGCCACAGCAAGCAGAAAGCTTATAAAAAAGTAGACAGATTCCTGGGATGTACTGTGCATTTTCCTCTCATCTTCAACACTTTACTTTCCTTGGAAGAAGTTCAGGATGTCTACTGAAGGTAGAAGAGACTGTTCCAGGCCTAAGCTAACTGCTACTAGCAGGATTTCTTCTGGTTAGTCTGGTTTGAAGAGGAGTTATCTTTGCTCATGCAGAATTTTTTTAAAGGTAACCTTTAAAGGTTAGATTCCCAGCTTTCCTTGGCATAGACAGTTAGTAGCTATTCATTAACTTAACTGCCCTTACATTTTATCGCTTTGATTCTCAGCTTGTTTTCCTTCTTTTAAATGGAAGAAAGTGTTGTCTAGATTTATAAATTAAACCAAACCTAAACTAGCACTTCTCATTACCGTAATATCTTCTTCTGATATCTCAAAACAGGATTGCAAGTCCTGAGAAAGGTAAGTTATATGACACAAACAAACCAACCTTTACTTTTGTGGAAAACAATTTTTTACTGAGATTGGAATATCAACAAGATTACAGTCCTTCCAAACATTGATGATATTATTGTTTCTGAATTAACAGCCCGTCTCTTAGGAAACTGGCTACTGTTTGTAGTCGTTTTCTAGGTTTAGAAATTTTTTAAAGAGAGAAGGAGGTTCTTATTTGGCTTTTCTGAAGGTACTCACAAAGTGCCTCAAAATACAAACCCAAATAGCTATTTGTTTCCCAAGGGAATGTTTTATTCAACAGTGAAATGTTCCCACCAGAAATCTTTTTGCTTGTCTTGAAATGTATTTAATCTTTTTTTTTCTTTCCTCCCTTCTTTGCCACAGAGACTGAATTCATTATTATCTTAATGGTAATGCCATGACTTCTTTTAAAGCCCTGTGAAGGAAATGTGGCTTTGTGCTAATTATTTTCAGCTCTTAAACAGTAACAATAGAAGAGTCTGGTTAATGTATTCATTGAAGGAATTATTTAAGCTCCATTTCAGTCTCTCATTATAAATGAACAAAAGAAACAAAAAGTGATTTGCACTCAAGAATTACAGCATGAAGTGTCCCTCAAAGAAAACCACCAGCTACTAACATCTTGGACAGACATTAGCAATGATGGGGATAAATTTGTAAAGCATGCACACGCCTACACTTGACCTACAGTGTACCAACAAGGGAGAAAGCCAATATGGCCCCATTAAATGGAGTGGCAAAAATGCAGAAAGCAGAAAAACACAGCAATTCTTCTGCTGCCAAGCAACCTTGACCAAAAAAAGAAGGTGGGGGTAAGGCGGTGGAAGTGGAGAAAGCAAAAGAAAAAAAAGGAAAAAAAAAAAAGAAGAACAGACTGTGGGGAAAAAAGGTGAAGTGACACAGAAGGAAAGAAATCAGTGTTATACAATTCCTTTTAAAACCTGCTGATTAGAACCTTCTTTCCAGCTGTACTTAACACAAAATGTCCAGACACTAGAAAGCTTCAGGAACAAAAGCTGGAATTTTATTTGAGAACATTATCTAGTTTCTTATTTACTGGATATGCAAGAGATATTTTGGTGGGTATGACTTGTGTTTCACAAGCAAGTTATTTTTTTAAAAAATACATCAATAAACTACCATGGTTTGAGCAAGATTGTGTCTGAATTCAAGCCAGATTTGCTTTCCAAAACTTGCCAAACAAATACTACTGTTTAAAATATTTGAAAGCAGACACACAAATTGCTATGTGACACAAAATTGAAGGAAACCAAGGCATATAGTCTGGGGAGCTCATTTTCTACTACTTGTTTTGTTTGTTTCCTCACTTGGTTGACTATCAACAGGTAAAGAATGGTTAACTCCACTGTCATCTTTCAAAAGATCAATCAGTTTTAAAATTCTCAGAATCAGTATTTGTCGTATGAGAAACTGGAGCAAGTAACAGCTTCCGAAGTCATTCTCCAAGCCACAGTATGTTCATTTATCAATGTGCTTTTTTGCTGATCTGCAATATCCTCCTAAGGCCCAGAACAGAGAACAAACTATGCTAAATTGCATGAACAAATAAGTATCAGGGTAAGACTTACTTTTGTTTTGCAACATATATCATAATTAACTGCACTTGGGCTATCACAATTTATTGTACTTGGTATTTTTGTGCATGTTATTAAAAAATGCTACTAATACAACTTTCCTGTAGTACAGAAATAACGAACAACAAACGTGCATCCAGGAAATTAATTAAATTAGCAATCTAATTTAATCTAGAGACCAAATAATTTAAAGTAATTGTTGCTGTTCTTTATTGACTTCTGTTGCTCACAGGTTTTTTTACTTCAACTGAACTACAGAGTTCTTTCGGCTTCCTTCTTCAATTTTGACTGAAAAAAAGAAATTGGCAAGCTTTTCAGAATAGTTTCATCAATCTTTCTGGGCATTCTGAGTACAGTTTACTTCTCATAAAAAAAAATTCACAATGATAATCTTGACATTTACTTCAGTACTTGAATATTGGGCTTTTGTGACACAGGACCAATGAACACCAAAGAACTTTAAAGCAAAGGAATCAAACTACTCATTCTGCATCTTTTTTACTGTTACATTTTATTATGTTACAGAATAATGAACTCTGTAGAAAATTCACTGAGCTGACATTATGGCTTTGGCTGAAATCCAGGTTACACAGAGTTCAAATACTGGTGGTGGAAAGTCTTGCTTATTTTATTGTATCTCTATCATATTAATGCAAATTAAGGCAATTAGCACGATGTAATTCTTTGCAAGGTGGGGTTCTTTCTGCAAACCATTGTGTGCTTGTTACAGTCTTATTTTTGGTCCTCTGACCACCTCTCTGCTTTATCAGGGACTAGAACTTCAGGAATGTCCTGGCAGACCACTGACAGGTATTTATTACATTTATGCTATTTTCTGCTAATTAAATCATATAGCATTTACAGCAAGCTAGAGACTTCAAATAGCCAACACAGACATTAGAAAATAGTAGTAACACTATCTTTATGACCTGCAATACAGTTAATCGTTTTCAGTTACCTCATTTCTTTATAATAAAACATTACAAATTCTATTCACTCCAGGTGAGTATGTTTTTTCTTGGCTGGGTAGCTAGACCATTGCTTGCATCAATAAAATTACTGGCTTTGTTTGTATTTTGTGATCAGATTCATAAGCTTTTATGACAGCTTGCACAATGCTGAAATAGAAGCCAGGGTTTTACCATGCTTGCGAAATATTAAGACATCCGGTAAGAAAAGTATGACAATGAGTAGCTTCATGGCATGAGATTTTGTGTAAATCTTTCCACTGTGATTGTCCTTGTAACAGAAGACTTGATTCATAGACTCTGAAAAATCTTTTTCTTCACATTGGATTTTATGTCCTCTATTTTTTTAAAAATACACTTGATGAGATTTGTAATGCTTTCTGCCAATGGTAAGGCTGGTTTTAATTCTGAACGGCGTGTGGATATAGGAGTTGGATTGGTTTTTTTCCCCTTTGAGGAAAAAAACAATCAACAAACAAACCAGTTTTGTCTTTACAGGGTTGGAGGCTTCCTTTTTTATCTCTCCATATTTAGTATACCAAACCTCTGTCACATGTGTTATCAATGAAGTCAGTTGAGTAAGATACTCGCAATCAGAATTTCTAACTTCTCTCAGATCTTTATGCCTTAAATAAGGAACTGAATGGTTTCTGGAGATGATGATAGCAGGGCTGAGTATTTGACACAAACTAGCAAATCACAGACCAGATATCCAGCTGTAGTAAATTAGCACATCTTAATTTAAGATACCGATTTATACCAGCTGAAGAATTATACCTGTTTTGAAAAGAAACCTCTTTTTTATAACAACAGAACTTTCTAATTGCTTATTCATCTTTCCACACAATTTTCTAGTGGTACTGTTTAGCAAGATACTATGTCTCTAATTCACTTTTCAGAATATTTCACTCCCTATCATCTAAGTGCGGTGGGCTGTGATGCACCAGCTGCCAAACACTATGACCTGGCACATTCAGCTGGAGAATGCCTTCCCCACATCCTTCCCAGCTCACAATAAACTTCACTGTCTCTCCACAGCTCAAACAAGGTTCCCTTCACCACCTGTATTACAGCATGTCTCTCTACCGACACATACGACAGAGTACCCGTTTTACACTGTGCTGTGTTCCTTCAGTTAGTAATGAGAGAATTTTCTAGAACATGAGTCATGTACCTTCTGTGGCAGAGTTCTTTGAAGCTTGTTTTTTGTTAGATACACCTCTTAGTCTCACCACATGGTGTTTCACAGCATTTTCAGAGTTTCATACTATTAAAAGCCAGAGGCCACATTCATTATCAGGCTACACAGTTTCAGGCATATAATTCCTGCATTAAGTTACCAGCGTACTCTGCATTGCATATCAGTAACTTCTGAATGAAGTAAAATACATCTTTTTAGAAGAAGCATCCAATCTCAAAATGCATCATATCGCTTGATGAATAGGGCGCATGAAATTATGTCCTGTACTAACATTAAGTACAGTGTGCAAGAGAGAGTCATTACACCTGAGTTCCCTCTTAAAATGCTTTCCAGTGCAATTTGTCATATCTTTCTGTTTAAAACATGGCACAGCTTAACTAGAAAATAATTGTGATATATGCACATGAAAGAAATACCAACTTTAGAAAGTGTAACATCCAACAGCTACTCCTACCTGCTAAAAGACTGTTGTATGTATTTAAGGCTGAGGCACAGGCAGAGGCAGAAATCAGCAGTAAGAGAGAAATCAGAGAGCCTGCGCAGAGGCAGACACAGGAGAGAACCAAACAGCCTCTCAGTAAGCTCCCAAATGCCTGCCATGAGACTGTTCTGAGGACCCGCTTGGCTTTGAGGATTTTGAAATTCATTCCTTCCCATCCTGAACCTACTGGCATTGGGATGGCATCCATATGAAACAGGAAAACTTACTCTGTCTGTTCAGGGCTTCATTTTTGTATCCCAGAGTAAAATACTTTGACTTGGGATTCTAAAAGATAATTTTAATTATCTTTGAGATAAAGTTGAAAGTACTGTCAACTCTTTCTTGCTTATCACAACTCGAGTAAAATGCAGTACTCCTTGCAGGGATTAACTCTAAAAGAGACAAAAGAAACACAGGAGTTTCCAGATAAAAAGCCCACAATGCGTCAATAATACAGATGGATAAAATCTTCCAGTTGATCTAAACCTTTAACAGTTTTCACTAGCAGTCCTTATTGCTGCCTTTTTTAGACAAACCACCTTCTTAATATAGTAATTCTGGATTTTTTACTAGTTTAAGGAAATATCCTACTAGTACATAAGTAACTGAACATCCTGCCAAATGAGGTGCTTACAGACATGGTTTAGTAGTGGACAGGTTATGGCTGGACTCAATGAACTTAAATATCTTTTCCAGCCAAATGATTCTATGATTCTGTTCTATTGATTCAGAATTCAGATTCACTGTCCAATACTCCAAGCTGCCCAGAAGCTGTACAGCTGAAACAGGATCATGTTGTCATCACACTGCCTGAAGATAACTGAGCTGTGGAACTTATTAGCAAAGGATGAACTGAATATAGTAGAATTGAAATTGAAATAGATTAGAAAACAACCAGACATGTAAGTTAATATGAAGAGCATGCAGTTACCACAGTGAATGATAACATACACTGGAATGTGTAGTACCTGTTAGGGATCAGGGAAGAAAATCAGAGTCATCTATATGTTCCATTTGAAAAAGGCAGATTACACTACATCTGCTCACTATATCTGTACTTTTGACTGAAGTCACTAATTTCTCAAGTTCGATATGTACCACAGGACTAGATAAACACTAGTCTGATTCAGGATGTCAGTGCTAGCATACTAAAAAATAGGCTGTTAAACATATCTGATATTCCTATTGCAATTTATTCTAGAGAATTTATTTTGTACTTTTCTAAATTATAACTTATTATTTCTATTAAGTCTAGTGATTGGACCTTGTTTCACACAAAGTGAGTTATTTCCTAAAAGGAACTGATCTGACTCTCCACAACCACCTGGTACATCAACAAGAAATTCTGAACCTCAAGCAGACTTTTTTGTTGTGTTTTAATCTGTAAATTTTACAGTTATATTAGCAAAACAAGGACACAACAACTAGAATAACTTCATTCAGAAATAAGGCTTTATATAGAATATCTTTCCTTAAAAATGCAATGAAGAAATGTATTTATGATCTTCATCATGAACATCTGGAAGACTCCATTGCTAAGCAGAAATGGATAAAGACATGAGGTTAAAAACTGCATTTTCAAATACAGAGTTTCAAATATTCAAATTTGAAATACTTCAAAATATTCAAATATTTCAAAAACCTTCTGAGCTGAACTTACTTTTTCCTACACTGCCTGTGATTCTTCTTACATCTCAAGAATGGAAATAGCACACTGTTTTCTGGCTCCCACAAGACAAGATTTCTTACACCCTTCTCATAGTCTTATCTAGGGAGAAAAACTACTATGGGCATCTTGAATGTCAACAGCCCACAAAAAACTTAAATTCTTCCCAAAGAAGTTTAGGAGTATCTCCTCTAGTGATTTCATTCACAGGCACATCTTCATGGAGGACTTTAAATTCCATGTAAATAATTCCTGTGATAAAGAAGTTTTGTGCTACTATGTTTACACTCCAGAAAAAGGCAGCTGATGTTATAAATGGCAATAAAAAGCCCTGTAAGAGCTAATATACTCCATATCTTAAAGCAGCAAATTGAGACACTATGAATAATAGCTGTCAAAGAGCTCTCAATACTTCCTTAGTTTAATGCTAGTATCATACATTTCCTTCGCACTTTGGTAACACTGCAGCAAGGAAAGCAGGAAAAATGAACTCTCACACAATGGCAGTGGAAATTATAGATGAGAACATATGGATAAGTGATTTCCATAGGAGCTGAAAAGCTTACTCTTCTTCTCGTCTCAGAATCCAGAACTTTTGAAACAGATCAGAAGACAGAAAATACAACAAATTCAAATGAAGCTACAAGTATCAAAGAAATGAACAGTACAGTTCTACATCTCTTTCAAACACAAGATAAATAGAATCTATGTACTCAGAAAAACTGTAGAGAGAACTGTAACACTTATAAAGAAAATTATAGCTTCAGGCTAACACAGCTTGGGGAATAACGCTTAAGAGTTAACAGGATAGCAATTGTTTAGCTGAAGCAATATATCTTAGGTGTAAAGGGAGGTAGGCTACAGACAGGTCCTGATAAGGCCAAGAATGTCCTGCCTGAAGCGTCTTACAGCTTCTGATAACAACCAGAACATTGCAGCAAATTGGTAGAAACCGGCTTTGTGGTATGGAGAAACACCAAGAGCCCAGGGAGCATGCACAAGGAACAAAGGTGAAGAGCTTAGAAGGGAAAAGGACTCCCCGAGACCCTGGCCCATGACCACCAGGAGGCACTGCGCAGGTGCAACTGGACTGCTCAGAAAAAGACCGCCTTTTTGGAGAAAGGCTATGAATATGCATAGGCGTTTCTGCATAGTAATGAATATGCAACACTTTACTGTATAAAAGCTAAGACAAACTGCCGCAGAAGGTGCACACAAATGAGGAGGAAATATCCCCTGTGTGCCAGCATGCTTAATAAACGTACCTACTTTACAACCTTACAGGTTGTGGAGTCTTCTTTCTGCGGGTCATTTTGTTTATGACATAGGTGTCATACATTAAGACAATAAGGAAAAAGACGGACAGGAAGGCAGTAAGAGGAAGTAAACATACTATTATTGTTGATATTGTTGATATTGATATTGTTACAGTCAATAGATTTGGAAATTAAGAATACAACATGCATCACACTGAATTAAACATAACAGCGTATTTCAGTGGTAGAAAATAACAGGCAGTGCTAATCAAAACTTTTGATTCACTGTCTTGATGACATAGGAAAAAAATCCTTTAAAAGCCTAATATACGACATGTTTTTCCCATTTGGCCTGAATGCTATGCTATTTGTTCAAAAATGTATTTCTTTATTCTCTGTTGTGGATGTCCCAGCTTGAAACCTTCCTACTTTTTACATATTTATGGCTTCTTCTTTGACAGTAAAATTAAAAGAAACAAAATGATCTGCCACGAGGTACGCGGAGCTGCTTCTCACCCAAACTAGTGCTATGCTAAAGATATCTTTAATTAATATTCTACACACATTTATCATAAAAGCTGTAGATAAAGCATAAACTAGGCAGAGAATTTACAAGAGACCCTTACTAAGTTCAAAATTCTCCCCACTTTTTACTAATCTGCTCATTTACTAGAAGAAACATTACTTCTCGTGTTAATGAAATCCAGTGAAAGTCTTCATTTATATAAAAGTTAGTGACTAGCTCAAAGGGTTTATAAAAATTTTATTTTTATATTGCCTACTGAAATGAAGTTGACTGATTGTTGTAACAGCTGAGCAAACATTAAAAATATATTCCTTAAAATAAATTCTGCCAATTTGATTTTATATGCTCACAATTCTGTTTATTCTAAGTCTACTATCATTCATAGCTGTGATTTATTGTTATTTAAAGTTAATTAAGAAAAGTCTTTCTATAAACTTCCAGTGGCCATGTATGAGTCTTTGCTTTTTTCTTCCAAGTAAGTTCAACTTAATTATAACAATATGTTAACAATCTTTAAAAATCTCTAAACACAGATCAAACCTTGAATTCAGTCTTGATCCTCAATACCTTATAAATCATTAAATCAAGAAAACAAAACACTGTGCATGAGATTCTCTGGTGACACAGGGAACAATTTAAAAGCTGGACAACATTCTGTGAACAGATCTGCTTATGAATAACCTGCAAACAGAGAGCTAAACAGATTTAATGATGCATTTACTTCACAAAAACTTGCTCAGCAATGACAGTTTCTAAAATACAACTAAGCATCTTGTGTAAAATGATATAATTGTCTCACCGTAGTTTCTAAAAAACAGGGATACTGATCATAATAATTACTTTCATATTTGGTTCACTGGTGAACCAGGCTAAGGCAGAGCGGGACTAGAGACAGAATAGTACTTCAGCACACAGCACATTTGTTTAGATACTTCTCTGAATCATAGATGAAGGAGATATTCGAATGAGTACAGTACCATTAGACCTCATTATTTTGCATTTTTATCTATTATAAAACAAAGCCATCTTTGCTCTGATGACTAGAATTGGAAGTTATGAGGAATTTGGGTCTCACAATGAAACTTCACCAATATAAGCTTAAATAGAAAAGTGGTCATGCTAAGTCATTTAAAGCTGTCCATTCAGTACCTGGGTACATCTGCCTAAACAGAAAAATCCAGACATGATATGGAGATTAATACATAACTTAGATTTCAGTTGCCCTCTTCTCTTTTATTTCTATGTATTACCACCTTCCATTACACACATTAGGTACTGGGATCTTTCTTACTTCTCAAAGTTGTTCATACTCAGTGCAACACAATGCCTAACTTACTGACATTTGCTTCTGTCTCATTTGAGTGTATGTTGTGTTAAAGATAGAAACTAATTTCATTTCAGTAGGAAATCAGGGAATTGAAAGAAACAGTTCTTGTCTTGACACATGAAGTTATGTTTCACACTCCTATTTTGGGAGGAGGTTATTGTGAAACAGCTTCTGTATGCGAGTACTTGTGGAAAAACAAACAAACAAACAAATGAATTTTAAAAGTGAAACCTAAAAATCAACCTGCAAAAAAATAAGGGTGTGTGCAGTGTTGGCAGTAGGACCAAATGGTCCTGGAAACTCCTTCTAGTTCTATTTTAATAAGTAGAAAAATTAATTCACACAGCAGAAAAACAATTATTTCTTTTCCAACACCTATTCTGGGGCAGTTCCTTCTTCTGATAATGTACCTCCACATACTAGAACATTTATCTGAGAAAAAAAAAGGGCAAAATGCTGTGTCTTTTACTAGACACGACGCCTTGAAATTGCCTTGGTTCAGACATACTTTTTTCTTCTTCAGGTAAAAGTCTGAATCAGACACAAGCAGAATTAACTTCTAATGTACACTTTATTATAAATTACTTTCCTTTATTATTCATTTTGAAGAACAGGACTACAATTGTTACATATTTTGTTGAACTTTACAAAAGGATTATTTAAGGATAATTTTTTAAAAAATCTAGCATGCTTCAGGCATCTTATCCAGCTCATGAATATTAATAGTACCTCCTTATAATCACTAAACTGTGTTTCTATGAAGTATCTCTATCTAAAATACAGCAGAAATTTACAGGATATCATGACCCAAGGAAATCAACACTTGACTCATCTCAGATAATTTAAGTCCTCTCTACAGTATGTATTTTCTCAGCTATTACGTACTCTCAGACATCTGTGAGCATTCTTCCAGGATTTAGCAGAAGTAAAGAGGGCTCTCTTCCTATAACTTTAATTTTACAAATTGGGAAATATGAGTATATTCATATTATTGAAATAATGGAAGAAACGGGTGTTTTCCAATAGGAACTCAGTTCCCAGTTGAACTGTTCCACTAAACAGATTCACCTACTTCTCTCTTGTCTGACACTGACTCAGTTCCAGAGCTGTTATATTTATTCCTGTGACAGCAGGAAAAGTTTTAAAGATTGTTCAACTGTTTGCTTAAAGTTTAGTCCTCAAGAAAATAGATTACTTCAGTTTTATTCAATCATTTTTATCTAGATTACTGTAGCACTTATATAATCTAAACACCACAATGTGTGGTTAAGAAGGGAGCAACTAATGGTCATTGCTTTTATGAACTTTTTATTGGCCTGTAAATTGCTTCAGAAAAATAAATGCATGCCTCCATCTACAAAAGCTTCATATTTCTAAAACCAACATCACAAATGGTTTTCAAGTTATTAAAGTATTTAGTTTCCTGTTTTCCCCATCAGTTTCATTTCTCCCAGGAGAGAAAAGTGCTAAAACTCCATTGAAGACAGTCCAACTGCTTTTACAGCCATCCCAGATCAAGAAGAGGCAGGAAATACTAGCAGTCTTACTGTAAATTTTCAAGCAATTCCCATCTAAATTTTGCTGATTCTGGTGGCTCAGACAAAATTTGAGATGAATGTTAGAAATCATCAATGGATTTAGACAAACTAAAGATAGAATTCATATCTTTCAAGCTTTTCTCCTAACCCACATAAACATACCCAGCCAAGGCTCATTGAATGAGGAGCGCACGGATCTTTGTAGAATTAACTTCCTAGATAAAATATAGATAGAGGCTTCATTAATTTTATCTTCAGTAGTATTTTAATTTTCTTTTCGAAATAGGCTTATCTAATTAGCTCCTAAGACTGTTTAATATAATACAGAAAACGGCTATGAGCATGACTGAACAAAAATATATTGAAGCAAATATAAAGTAAAAAAATTTATTTCAAGTTATCACCTTTCATATTTTCCTTCACTTGAAGCATATTTGAATTTTGGAAAAAAATGTGATTCATGGATTTCCTTTCCCTATTTAATTTGCAAATATAATTCTACCAAAATAAATAAGGAAATGAATTCATATAAGTAGTTACCACCAGAAAAAATAATCTGAATGTGCAGTTTGGTAGCCATTTTCAAAAGTAATGTGAGCTGATAGATCTTAATCTACTATACTTCAAAACAAATGAGCACAGATTATGAAGGACTTGCATCACTTTTTAAAAACACAACATAGATGAAGTTGCTATTAGTTGTCTTTCAAATAACAACATGTCAGATTTTATGCCTTTCAATACCTTTGGAATTTTCAAAGTCTCTGTTTTCTTTTCAGAGTTGTAAATATCTATGTAGAACAGAAAAATCACAAACATGGATTCAAATATTAAATGCCGTTTTAATAACATGAAAAGTCATGTGTATAAATTAATTTAAGCAAAACTATATACTAGTCACTAGGATCAGACTACCAATTGTATGTAATTATCCTGCTTGCCTAACACCTCTTCTTTACCCTTCGTCCTAGGTAGTGCATTGATGCTGAAAAATTTTGAGACTTTGCTTCAGGTTAAATATCTTTTACCCTGGAGAACTTCTTTGCTTCTGTTTTAAGAGGTCATTATATCAGATTAGCTGTGATTGCGGATAAATGCCACTCAGAATTGGCTTGGCTTTTCAACAGCTTTTGTCTCAATATACTGAATACTATTTTATTTGCAGGGAATTAACAAACAGTTTTTGCTGGTCTGACATACAACAGCAAGCCATTGTTTACCTACTTTCTGTTTGATCCATTACTTGACTTTTACTCTGAAAGTGAAAACACATTGTAACCGAGGGCAGGCTGACAGATCACATCATAGGAGCAGATCTCAAATTAGCAAGAGAAAGAGAGGAAGCATTTGGTCGCACAGTGCACATCACTCCTTTTGAGAGCTGAAGTGTAAAACATGGATGATAAGAAACAGAGACATGTAGTCATCTTTTAACAAGAACCAAAAGCATGTCATGGAAGAAGAACAGGAATTCATCTTCAGCACTTTCCGTCAAGCAATATGCATGAAGAGAGTTATCTTTTTAGGTAATATACTTACCTAGTAGCACAGAAGCAAAAACCCAAAACAAAACACACTGCTGCCAAAAGGACAACACAACTCCAAAGCAGCAAGAAGACACTTGTAATCCATCCTCTTTCCCCTGAATTTCTGCCACAGGGATTTCAAACACTGGGTCTCTAAGGAGGAAAAGACGCCAACTGTGCTCCTCTTGAGCAGCCCCTAGCCGTTAATTCATGAAGTGTCAATGAAAGGCTGCCTGTTCACTGCATCCCTCCAGCTGGCTGTCTGCATCAGTGGGTGGTGACTAGTGGGATGATGTAACCCGAAGTGGCCGTCGGCAGTAGGTCACGGTTCATCTGCTTCCACTAAGGAATTGCAGCTCTGCAATCTACAGCCTTTACTCATAAGAAGATTGGCCACATGCATGAAAGCATCCTACAGCTGTTACTTCTATCCCCAAAGAGAATCATAGGAAAGGAGGAGATTACAGAGAACCACAATGGGTCACTGGTATGGCCGACATCCAGCCTCAATGAGACAAGTGCCATTAAACAAAGTAATCCCATAGTATTAAGACACGCAGGTGAAGACTTAAGGAATGTAAATGTTAAAGCAAGAAAAACATTTGAAAACACTGTTCAAAGTCTGCAGCCTCCAGGTACAAATCCATTTTCTGAGCAGTGATACAACCAATTGCACTGTAAAATCAAGCATAAAGTCCACAAAAAGGGGCAACAATATTCCTTCAGAAGAAAGGGCGAGCAATTCAGAAAAACCAAGATATTACAAATAAGTGGAAAAATAATGCTAGGAAATAGCTAGCTAGCTCCTCCCCTCTTTTCACAGGAAAGCTAGCAGATTTCTCATTTCAACATGTGCCCTTTGTCACCCATTCTCCTAAGGGACATTCTAGTGAAATCAAGGATTCTTTCAAGAACAAAAATAAACTACAGAAGAGTCAATTAAATTTGAAAGGAAAATATAAACTCATGCTTTCTTTTACCCAAGGTCTAATGACTCCCTTTCACTCCTTTCCCCCTCTAAGACTGTACTTCCCCTACACCGTCACATTCCCACTCTGAAGGTTAACAATGAGAGAACTCTACGGAATGCAACCAACTGTGCTTCTTGTTTCTCTGATACTCCTTCAGTGCAGATTCTTAGATTCTAATGCTCTCTGTGTCCTTTCAGATCATCTGGAAATGAAAAGGCAAGATATTCTGAAACTCAGGGTTGCTAAAAACCTTGCAGAAGTTGGCAACTAGTATTTTTTCCTCTTCTTCAATGGTGTAATAGTAATATGAATTCAAAAAATTCTCATTCATTTGTAAACTTCAGCATGAAGCAAAGTTTCCTTACTAGATGTAAAGCTCTCTCTTCTTTGAAAGGTTATCTGCTAGAAGTTAATTTTGTCTGAATTATTTCCAAAATGAATTTATGGAGAAAATGACAGCTGAAAAGAAATACAGTAAAAATCCAGATTAATTTGAAGATAGAATAGAGGAAGCTGCAGAGAAAATAAGATTTCAGAAACCTGCACAACACAAGGGCAGTGTAGCAAGAGCTACAGTACTTAGCTAATAGCTGAGATATAAGGATGAAATCCAAGTTTGCTCTAAAGCTGTAAATGTGGTCTAGTCTAGAATCAGGGACGTGCCCATGTGTGAACTCAAGTCATGAATTCCCTGCATGATAAGGGGAGAGGAGGGGAGGGGGAAAGGAGGAGGAGAGGAAATAATAGCTCAGTTGGAAGGGACCTACAATGATCTAGTCTACTGACAAGTGGTGCTCCCAGAGACCGGTACTGGGACCAGTACTGTTTAACATCTT